>NW_024081144.1:388125-469848 GCF_003009895.1 Hyaena hyaena | reverse complement strand
AAAAAAAAAAAAAGTGTCCACCATGAAGGCAAAGGTGAAAAGGTCTGTGACTGTCCTGAGGGTTTACTTTTAGGTGGACATGGAGAGAGGACAGTTACTTAATCATAATGCCATTTCCTGTTGGACATTAGTTGGCATTTATTATTCCATTGATTTGTTATAAAAGCAATACACACCCATCATAGAAACACTAAAAGCTACTAAGCCGTATGAAGAAGAAAATAAAAATGAACCTTAATCCCTTCCTTGTTTAAACCGTATCCTGATGGTGGTTTCTATTCAGTGAAGCCAAATAAATTACCAGTTGGACATTTTGATGTGTTTATTTTCCAGTATTTGTTCCAGGCCTGCATTTACAAAATTGGGATTACAGGCCACTTTGCAGTAGTTCTAAAAGATGAGTGAATCTCAGTAAATGAGGAGAAAAAGGGAATCCCTCAATCTGATGAAGGACATCGATGTAAAACCTACATGCTGAGTTCTTTCTCCCCTGGGATCAGGGACAAGGCAAGGCCATCTGCTCCCACCATGCCTGGTCAATGTTGTATGGCGATCCTAGGCAGTGGAATGAGGCAAGAAAAGGGAATGCGAGGCATGTGAATTGGAAAGGAAGACGTGAAATTGTCTTATTTTCAGACCACATGATTATCGACGTCAGAAATTCTAAGGACTTTACAAAAAATCTTCTAGAAGTAATAAGTAAGTTTGACATGGTCACAGCAGTCAAAGTCAATACGAAAAGTCACTTGTATGTCTAGAGAGTAGAGGTGGACAATAGAAATTTAAGTGGCCATTGCAGTAGCATCAAAAATATGAAGTATTTAGAGATCTATTTGACAAAATAGTTGTGGACTGAAAAGCGTAAAACATTGCTTAGAGGTCTGAAAGGAGGTCTAAAGAATTGGAGAGGTATACCATGCTCACGGACAAGAGGCTTTAGTATTGTGAAGGTAGCATTTTCACCCAAAACTCATCTGCAGATTCAGTACAATGTCAATTCAAATCATAGCAGATATTTTAAAAAACAGGCATTGATAACATGATCCTGAATTTTATGTGGAAGGCAAGGACCTGAAATAATGAAAAGACTGTTGAAAGAGAATTTAGAGGACTCCTTCTATATGACTTTAGGACTTACTCTAAAGCTACCACGATTGAAGCATCTGGTTTGATGTAAAGACAGACGTATAGACCAAGGGAACCCAAGAGAGTCTATAAATCATCTCACTCATATATGATCAGTTGATTTTTGACAACGGTGCTAAGATACTTCAGTGGCAGGAGGGTAGTCTTTATCAACAAATGGTGTTGGGACCCCTAGACATCTGTTTGCAAATAAACAAACCTGGACTCTTACTTCAAATCATATGTAAAAATTAGGACAGGTCATAGACATCATGTAAGATTTAAAACTATAAAAATAAACAAGAAAGAAACCCCTTTTTTAAATATCTTGAATTAGGCAAAAATTTCTCAAAATATGCACAAAGTGTGAACTACAAAAAAATCAACAGGATGGACTTGATCAGATTAAAGCTTCAAAAGAACCTGTTAGGAAAATGGGAAGGTAAGGCCACAGATTGGAACAAAATGCCTGCAGAAAAACACACTTACCTCTAGAAGAGAGAAGGGGACGTTGTAGCTCAACAGTGGGAAGGGGGATGGCCCCATTTGAAACGGGCAGAAGGCGGGAGCAGACTCTTCATCAGGAAAGATGTGTGAACGGCCTGTTTGCAAATGGAAGGATGCTTCACAGCTGTGGTCTCAGGGAACTACAAATTAGAACCACAAGCAGGTCCCGGGGCACACGTAAGCATCGGTGAGGATGTGGGGAACCTGCTGTACGGGATCAGAGGGAATACAAGCCAGGGGAATGGGGGACCCCACTTGGGAAGACAGTTTGGCAGGTTTTCTAACGCCCTTCATACTTACCAGAGGACCCAGCAATTCCACTGGAACGTGTTTACCCAAGAGACATGAGCACATACGTCTGTGGAAAGACATGTGTGGATGCTCACATGCTGTTTCATTACCCCCCAAACTGGGAACAACCCAAGTGTCCATCAGCAGGGAGACGGCTGAGCAAACGGTGGTTCGCCCGTGCGGTGGAATCCCGCATGGTGGTAGCCAGCGGGCACGGGAAACAGTGCGGGTACAGAGCGTTAGGTGAAGTGGAAGATGCAGACACTAAAGACTGTATGTGACCCGATTCAATTCGCGTGGCATTTGAGGAAAGGCAAAACTATAGAGAAAAGATTCGTGGTTGCAAGGGGCAGGGGCGTGGGAAGAGGGACACGGGAGACCGTTTGAGGTGATGACAATATTCTGTATCGTGACGGTGGGTGGTTACAGGACCGCGCATTAGTCAGACCCCTGGGGCCGTACACTTAAGAAGAGTGAATTTTACTATGTGCAAATTATACCTCCAAACCCTCACTTCAAATAAACAACAAAACCCGGGGGCTTTTCCCCGTACAATTAAATGTCCCTTAATCAAATAAATGTCCCTTAATCAAATGTTAGTAACATTAGCTGACATTAATCTAACAAAACTCATGAGTATATGATAGTGCGTTATTCAGATGTACAGTAATATTTTTGACCCCCCCCACCCCCACCCCAATTGCAACATTCACTTTCTTTCAATGTTGTTGGTTTTGTGCCTGATTTCACGCAAGTGTCTTTAAGTATTTATGCTTCTTCATTACTCGGTGGTGGAGGGTAGTTCCCACTGGGTGGAGGGAGTGAATGCTTCGAGCAATTTCAGCGCCGAGCATCATGCTATGTCCTAGAAAGTTTCGGTTTAGGCTCGCATCTGTACTGAATGAGAATTTGCATCCTTGCCAAACTTTGGTACGTTACCAAAAAAAAAAATATTTTGCCAGTTTGGTGGGAAACCAGAGTCTTGCTCTAACTCGGGTTTATTGAACCCCTAAGTGACATCAAGCATAATTTATTTGTTTCCCTACTTTTTAGCTGCAAGTTTCACATACATCTATCACGAGTATTGCTGTTAACAAATTCCCCCTCTTTGTCGCTCGCTTGCGGTGATTATCCTTCGCTACCTTAAAATCACTCCAGAACTTAGTATTAGCTCAGCTCAAGATAGCAGTCTTCGCTTTAGGGGTCCTAGTGGGCTTGGGAGCGTGTGGGCGGGACCGGCCAGCAGGGCCACGCGTCTGCCACTGCTGCTGGCGTCCGGTGGAGCTGCTTTATTGGAGCTGCAGGAGCCGTTCCCTGGGTGGTTCCCACACGGCTGGGGGGCGGCCCTGGGTGTTGTTTGGGGGCCGCTTGGGCTTCCTCACAGCATGGAGTCTAGTGCTCAGGATGAGTGTTGCAAGCTGCTCAAAGCCCAGACCCGTAAGCTGGTACCCAGCACCTCCACCATCTTCTCCTCGTCACGTGGTCCCAGAACCCACCTTGATTCAAGGGAGGGGACATAGACCCCACCTCTTAACGGGTACTCGTGTTAAAGAATCTGTGGCCATTTTAAAACTGCCACACTTAACAAACGTGTTTTGGTATTTTGTTGGGGTTGTTAATAAAGTCATACCGGTTTTATGTGGCTGTGTACTTCGAGCATGTTCCAGAAGGGAAGGCGTAGAGAGAGATGAGTGACGTGCCCCTTCACCCTCTACCTTTGCTCAGCTTCCTGCCCAGGCGGAAGCCCCTCACTATCTGGCCAGTATCGTTCCGGGCCTTTCTGCGTGTGCATTTACATGATGTAGTTTCCGATTACGAAGACGGCTTTTATTCATTGTAACAGGAGAGGGGTGGCGCTCTGTGACTGTTTCTGTGATTTGCTCTTTTCACTTAGTGACATGTGTCGGGGGTCTTCCCGGGTCATGCTGGCTAGACCAACCCCTTCCTGTCCATCCTCTGCAGAGGATTTCACCATGCAGTGCATGTAACAGCCCGACTGGGGGCACTTACCTGGTTCCCATTCCTGGCTGTTAGAAACGCCTCCACCTCTGCGAGCTCCCTGCAGAACTCAGCCCGGGGTGGGGGGGGTGGGGAGGGTCTGTGGCAGGTCACCATGCGTGGGCGTCCTAGTTGTTGATGCTGAAAAACTGCCCCCACTGAGGGGTTCCCTCTCTTTCTGGATCTATCATGGATCCGCAGAACGCACATCTCCTTCACTCGTACATTGGTTGGTTTTGTTCAGTGGGCAGTGCAGCCGCTCTGGGGCAAGACCTCTCCTCCCGCTGTGATGACAGGGGTCTCAGTCCAGAAGACAGCAGGTCCCTTGGGGCACCTCCTGCCCAGCCAGTGTGGGGGGGCATGGCGTGTGCGGGCTGCAAGTGGTGCTGGGCGCCACGGTTCATGGCGGGGCCTTGCTTCCCTGGGGCTTCCTTAAGTGGAGGGGACTCTTCCTGACACTGCTTTGACTTGTCACAGCAACTCTTGAGGGAGGGAAGGAGCCTGAATCCTGTGTCGTTGATCTTGCCGATTTCAGCAACCGTTCCTGGCTCCCCGGGATAGGCAGGTCCTGTTGTTATAGCCCCTTTCTAGCAGGGAAACTGAGGCTCAGGGTGATGGAGCCGCCATTGGTGTTGGAGCAGGCTAGTGCCTGCTTCCATGCCCATGTCCGTCTACTTAGTTCCGGGTCCTGTAGACTCCGTCCCCCACCCCCGCACATGCGCAGGAAGCCTGTGCACCCCCAGGTGTGTGTCGGGGAGCGGGCCGTAAATGCTCAGGCCAGTGCAGCCCAGGCTTTGCCCGCGGATTCCGGAATGTCGGGAGGGCTAGTTCAGGGATGGTGCAGGCGCCCCACGTGTGCTCAACAGGCCTCAGAGGGGGTGCCTCTGAGTGAATGGGGTCCCCGCAGCCCCCGGGTCCCGTCCCAGTGATCGGGGACATGCTCGCCCATCACAAGCCGTGGGTGGGTCCGGTCCATCCCGTGGCCACCCTCCCTGCTCAGCTCGGTGCCCTGATCACTGTGCGCCGGGTGCGGGGCCTGGGCGTGGCCATAGCCACAGAGGGCCCCCTGCCAGTATGACCCCAGCTGGCCCCGTGGCAGCCAGCCTGCCTTCTGGGCCTCCTGGAAGCAGGTGGGGCCGAGCAGAGCCCTCCGCTGCGAACACGGCCGGCCCGGCGCTGGGATCTGGCGACCTGTGCCATCCCCAACCCTTCTCTCCTGAACTTGGGGATAATCACCTCCGAGGAAACGAGGATTAATCATCTGGTGCACCCCCTATGCCCACTCCTGGACTGGCTCCTGCTGGCAGCGCATCCGGCCAGGGCCCAGCCGCCCCCTGCCCCATGCCTGGCGTCATCCTGCCGTGGGCCGGGGGTCTGCGTCCAGCTCCGTGCTGTTCCCGGCCCTTTGTGGGACGGCAGGAGAGATGCACAGACGGAGGGCAGGGATGACGGAGAGGAGGCGGCACCCCTGCCCATGCTCAGGCCAGCGGGAAGACTCCTGTCCCTCCGTGTGTCCGTGTGGCCTCCTCGTGTGGCTCCGGGCTCGCCCTCGGGGCTACTGCCAGCCTCTGTGGGACGTCCGCCTCCGGTCCACCCCCCTGCAGGGCTCCTTCCCATGTGTTCTGAGCTGCCAGCTGGCCCCGGAGGGAGTCCTGACAGGCAGCTGGACTGCTTCCCAGGGGTGTATGTGTGTGTGAGTGTGAGAGGGTGTGAGTGTGTAAGAGTGTGTGAGATTGTGAGTGTGTGTCCGTGTGTGTGTGTCAAGGGTTACCTTCTGGCCGGGAGGGCCACCAGGCTGGACCATGTGTGGGTGCCCTTGGCCTAAGCGATGGCACATACGTGTTTGGGCCCCGAGAGGCACCTGGCCAGAGGGGCGGGTGTCTGGACCCTCGGGCCACCGCAGTGACAGGTGGGAGATGGGGATCATGGCCTGGGGAGCAAGGTTCAGACCAGGCCCACCCCCCTGGGGCCAACCGGGAACCACCTCCCGGCTGTGCCCTCCTTAGTAACACTGTGTTCCTAAGTAGGACGTCTTGTGGGTGCACAGTGGGTGCCCAGGGCCTCAGCTGCCCCCCTCCCCGACCATGACCACTGCCCCTGCTTGTAGCCTCAGTGTGTGCTCTGTCAGGAGGCCCTTTGAGGAAGGGGCATGAGCTGGCCCCAGCTCAGTGAGGCGGTGCCTGCCTCTCCACCTGCTGTTGTCCGTGGCCTTCTAGAACCTGTTTGCATCCTGGCTGCGTCACCCCCTCATGGAATCCCCACGTCCTGAGCATGGCTGGGCAGCTGGACAGCCTGCAGTGACTGCCCGAGCGATCCGACAGGACTCACGCCCTTCCAGGGCCACACGTGCTGCGTGGACAGAGTGCCACAGGCATCTGCTGTAAGGAGAGGACCGGCCAGGCCCCCGTGAAGGAGCCGGTGCCGGTGTGGTTATAACTAGACAGACCCTGAAATGTCCGCTTTTCCCAAGGCTGAGTTGCAGCCGGGGGGCTTCCAGGCTCCGAGAGGACGGAGCAGTGATAAGAGAGATCACCTTCCCACCAGCGGGGCAGGTGGGGCGGGTGGGCTGAGGGCGTCCTGCTTAGGAGCGAGGACTGGGCCGTTTGTGCAGGCTGCCTGAGCGAGGCCAGGCTGGGAGGCGCCCGCACGGTGGCCCTGGCCCTCTGACTGGCCCTGTGCTGACTCCAGGTCCCTTCTGCTCTCTGCCGTCTGGAGTGCCTCCCAACAATCAGTTCTCATGAGTTCTTAGCTCATCCTGCGCCCCCCGCCCTCACCACGACTACCCTTCACCCTTAACCTGCTACCATGAAGTCAGAGTGAGGGGCAGGATGGGGCCGTCCCGCTCCCCATCTCTGGGCCCTCGTGTTTGCTCATGGAAGGAGCACTCTCAGGGAGCATGTCCTGTACCTGTGCTCCCTGCCCTCCTCCCCGCACGCTGTGGGGGCAGCTGTGGGGGGCACAGGACAGGTGCCCCGTATCGCCCAGCAGTCCAATCTCAGGCCATGCCCGAGACCCACGCCCGCCTCCGTCCCAGTGCTGGCCAGCCCTTGCAGTGTCCCTTCCCTTTCGCAGATGGTGACGGGAGGCTCCCGGATGGAACCCACTTTCCCCAGGGCCATGGGGCTTGTGGGGGGGAGTGGCTGGGACCCGAGCCACATTCACCGAACCCTAATCCCGAGGCCCCTGGGGAGGCGGCAGGAGGTGGTCCTGGCTATCTGGCCAAGGAGACAGATGCTGCACAGTCACACGCCACGAAGTCGCATGTCACACGCCACGAGTCGCATGTCACCACAAAGTCACATGTCACACACCACGAAGTCGCATGTCATGCGCCACAAAGCTAAGGCCATGTCCGCGCCCTGAGCTCTTGCTTAGAAACTGAAAAAGGGGCCTGAAACAGCTGACAAACAGTGTCACTGAGCATCACGGGCTCCTTGCCGGGCTCACCTCCACGGAAGACAGACTGGCAGGTGGTCAGGGATGTTGTAGGGGAGGTGGAGCCTGTTGGGGGGGAGGGATGGAGACAGCAAGCCCCTGCCAGGTGCACCCTCACTTCCATTCCTGCACGGGACCCTCTGCTCCCCACAGGGCAGGGTGGGCAGAGCCAGGGTCCCCATAAAACTGCCTGAGTTGGGGCCCAGGGATGTTAGGGCCACGTGGCGGGTCCCCAGGGGCTTGAGCAGTGCACTGCACATGCTGTCATGCTATGCACTGCACAACTCCAGGCCTCTCTTCTCAGGGACCCTGATGGAGTGGTCCGTGCACTGCAGCGGCGGTGAGTGGTGGCCGGTGAGAGCCAGGGCCTCCTGGGCGGGACCGGGCCCTGATGTCCACGGAGGAGTTAGTTTCTCTCTCCTCGATGGGAGCCACCGAAGGACATCGGGTGGTTTCAGGCACAGGGAGCCCATCTCCCCCTGTGGCAGTGAGCCTGGCCTGCCCCGAGATGACGCAGGCTCCAGGTCTCTGCCAGGTGACAGCCCCGGGTGCGGGAGGGGACGGACTTGGAGCACATTCTCCACCCCTGCCTGTTTGCTTTGTTCTCATGGTTTGGTCACTGAAGAGGAATTTCTGTCGGAGCCGCCGAAGGCCTGTTTGTATTTCAGCCTGCTGGGCTGACCCTCCTGATGGGGCCACGGAGAGCTGGGGGGAGGGGCCTTAGCCCTGAGCCGGGTTGTGGGGGGCTCTGCCTCCCCCACTGGGGTCCCTCGTCCTTCTTGTTTCCCGGAAGCGTAGGAGGGAAGTAGTAAGGACAGAGCAAGGGCAGGTGTTCTTCCCCAGGTGACCGTGCGGTGCTCTGTGGACACTGGGCAGGTGCAGCCCTGGGTGGCCGTGTCTGCTGGGCACCAGGGGTACGGGGCTCCTCCTGGGATTTGCAGCCCAGGAAAGCAGACAGACGCGACACGGGCTGGGTACCTACACTTGCAGAAGGGCGCATCTCTGAGAGCAGCGAGGGTACCGCACGCAGGGGGCGGGTGCGCCATGATTTAGGGGCCACGCCGTGAGCTCTGCATGTCCCCTGCCTGTGCCGAGTGGAAGCAGGTTTGGGCCTGGCCAGGATCAGAAGCTGCGGATGGCTGGGTACCAGACTGCCGGGGCCACTTGGGATGGTCACCCCCCCCCACATGTCCTCGTCGTCAGAATCCAGGGCGCCGGCCCCCAGGTTATTTGTGATTCCTTCTAGTTCGAAACTTGAGGCAGTTCTGAGCATTTTGAAGATGTAAATGTTGGTGGTTATTTAGAGAGCTCTTAGGTCTTTTTCTGGCGATGACGATGTTGACTCTGAAGCATGCACAGCGCCCATCACTGGCTCATCCCGTTGAGTTCTCCTCGCAGCCCGCAGACACCTGGCGGGATTTGGCCCTGGTGTCTGTCGAGAGGGCTTGGTGCCAGAAATGCTGGGCTGTGGCCTTCGGGGGTGAGCCATGGCCTTCTGGGGCCGGGTGGGCGGGGGGGAGGTCCCGGCACGTGGATGGAGTCCCTACAGGAAGGGCCATGTGGGCCCCGCCAGGGGGTGAGGGTTCAGCAGCACTGTCTGGAGGCTGGGGTCTTCAGTGCCCCGTGCGTGTGCCACAGGAGGGCCACCAGTGACGACACGTGGGCAGACAGGGGCTGTGCAGGTAAGCACAGGACGCAGACAGAGCAGCCCGGATCGGCACACATCCTCAGAGATCCCTGAGCCCAGGGGCCGTCACTGTGGGGGGACAGCGCTGATGTCACCGTTCGATGAGGTAAAGCTCTTGTGATGCCCCCGTGTGTCCCGCCCAGTGCCCGCGGTCTGGCAGAAGCCTGTTACCTGGGAAGGGACCGGGGCCTGGAGATCTGGCGGGTGGATGGGCGGCACTGGCAAGTGCTCCCTGGTGGTCGTGTGCCCTCCCCGAGGCTGGCCAGCTTGGCGTCTCGTGCCCTGCGGTGTGCAGTGGGGCGGGGGAGGAGCCCCCGGTGGCGTGGAGTATCTGGTTCTGGGTCCCCAGGGGTGCTGGGCAGTTGGCTTTCCGAGCAACCGTGGAAAGTGCAGAGGTCGTCCCTGTGTGGTTGGTGGCTGTACCAGCTGACTAGTTGGCCGGCCAATTGTGGGACGTGTCCTTGGCGCCTCCATGTTCTGACCTGGGCCATTGGTTTCCGCACCGGCTCATCGATAGGTCACTCGGTCTTGCGTTTCTTTCCAGGGGCTGAGTGCTGCCTTTTGGGCACATGGGGCCTCCGGCTCATCCCCCGGGTGCTAGGCCCTTGTTTGCCCGCTGCGCCTTACTGCCCAGGAGTCCGCCACATGCGGTTTTCAGCGCCCTGGGCTCCGCAGAACCTGAGTGGGCCGTTGGCGCCCGCTGCTCCCAGCGCACGGTGGCCCGAGGGTGGTGTGGTCTCACCACCGTGGCCTGGGCGGGTATGCAGAACAGCCAGTTCCCTCTGTGTCTCCACCAAGTGCCGAGATGCGCAGGGGTGAGGCCCGCCGGACCGTTGAGGAGGGAGGGGTGGGAAGGGCTCGCTGATCATCCAGGGAACGTGCGGGGGGCAGCCTTCACTGGCAGAAGTCCTCTCCCCGGCCTCAGCGAGGTGGTGGCCTCTGGACCTTCTCCCTGGGGGGCTCTGGGGGCTCAAACCCACGGGCACCCATCCCCGGAGTGGGCGCTGTTTCCTGGCAGCATCCTCACCCTCATAGAGGTGCCAAGGACCTTGGTTTCTTGAGAAAGTGCCTCTCGGAGGGGAGGCTCCTGTGTCGACGGGAAGGAGAGTCCACGAGAGTCCTGTCCTGCCCGAGGTCTCCCAGGCCTTCCCACACCTGTTAGAAGACTTAAAAGAATTTTTTTTTAGCTCTGGCACAGGGAGGCCCTGGCCGGTGGGAGGGGTGGCGTGGGGCCTGGATGGTCTGGTGGCCTTTTCAACTTGTTTAGCAGAGGTCTATAAACATGTCCCGGAGGCTTCTGGAAGCCAGCTCCCTCCCAGCAGGAATCGAGAAAACAGGTTTGCAGGCCGCCCATCTGGGAAGAGCATCGCTAGCTGTTGGGAGGGGGCCCTGAAAGCCCAGCCGGGACCTCGTCCCTCCCCCGGCCACCGCCCGCGCTGGCTGGGACTGCGTACTGCTCACCGTGGCAGGTGCACGGCCGGCCCCGGCGTCTCTGCCCGCGGCCTGAGCCCAGTCTGGGCTCTGCCGGCACCTGCGCCCGATGTCAAGTGGACGGGTGTCCAGCGAGGGCTATGGGGGAGCCCCTAGGATGGGGCTTCGGAGGGGCCGCCGCCACCATGCGAGGGGGTGACCGCCCTGCGTGGGGGCTGGGTCCTGGCAGGAGCCAAGAGCCACCCGGGAAAGTCACAGGGTCCTCAAGAGGCATTGGTTCTGTCCACAAGCAGAGGTCAGTCTGGACCGAGAGTGTCCGGGGTCCCCGTGCTGTCCCTTCCTCCACCCCTCCCCACGTTTCCTCGGTGACAGTGACAGAGGTCTGAGGCAAATCTGAGTTGGGCAAATGGCCGCTGGGGGCGGAAGTCTGGAATCTGGGTGACATGGTGCCTCGAAGGGAAGAGTGGGTGGGGGCACGCTTCGTGCTGGAGGAAAGTAGCTGCTTTTCCTAGAGGCCCTGGGGTCCTGGGATCCTGGCCCCGGTGCTGCCCCCGCCATCCCAAGCCGTCACCATGAGGGGAGGGGGCCCACGGGACGCCCTCTGCACCTGTCACTGCCCTGGGCACGCCCCCTCCAGGCCCTCCCTCTCGGGCACAGGGCCTCTGGCAGGGCCTCGGGGGACAAGCAGCCACGCGCCCGGAGGGTTATGCTGAGCTCCCAGCGAGGCAGCCGGCTGCGGGATTCCTGGGCCTGGGGAAGCGGGAACCGATGCTGGGGGGCCTCCCTCACCTCCAAATCCTCCACCCTTGTTAGGAGAGCAGGACATTCCTCTTGAGGGAGCCTCGGGCATGTGGGAAGCCCTCTGTGGAGGAAGGCTGGTGAGCCGGTGAACTGAGTAGTTACGGAGGGCCCACGATCCAGGGCCAGCCTGCCTGAGCCCCGCTGTTGCCCCGGGCAGTGGGGACTGAGATGTCAGCAGCAGGTGTCAGGGTCTAATCCAAGTTGTTGGGAACATACGGACAGATGTATTGGCTCATGTAGATGGACCTTCTTCAGGCACAGCTTGATCCAGGAGCAAAAGCAGCATGGCAGGAGTCTGTCTCTGCGTTTGCCGGCCCTCCCCTCCATCCTGGGAGAGGGCTGCCTGCAGCCCCTGATTCATGGGCCCCGCCATGTGGGGCCGGCCGGGAGGAGAGGATTCCCCCCTTCCCAAAGGAAGAGGCCCAGGATGGAGTTTGTTGGCCTGGGGCAGCCTCTGGTCCACTATGGCACCAGGCATCTGGGACGGGCTTGTGCTGTGCCCTGATTGGCCTGGAGGCAGGGGCGGGGCCTCCCACGCCCATCCCCACCCCCACAGGCAGGTGCTGGTGCTGGTCTCCCCTAACCCCAGGGCATTGCCAGCTGTGATGTGGAAAATGGGGTTCAGAGTTGATGGCCAAGAAAGTATTCTTGGGATATGTTGGCTGCAAAACGGCTGTTTTATTAAAGCACGGGGACAGGACCCGTGGGCAGAGAGAGCGGCCCCAGGGTCGTGAGAAGTGACTGATTATACGCCGTCCAGCTGGGAGGGGGGAGGGACAGCACCAGCCTCCGGGGGAATTTGGGAGCAAGGTTTCCAGGGCCCCGAGGGCGTCACTATTGTTGGGAAAAGGTCACATGTTAGTTACTGTTCAGCAAACCCTCAGTCAGGGGCCCTTCAGGTGTGTTTCACAGGCCACATGCGCGGAGTGCGATCGCTACCTTGTATCTTGGGGGGTGGAGACAAAGGAGGTTTCCAGAGGGATTTTTACACGATCAAGGACACCCCCAGGATCCTGGAGGTGGGGGTGGGGTTGAGCTAAGATCTCCTTTTGTGTCACCATCCAGGCAGCTGAGTCCCCAGAGGGCGGTCACTCTGCTGTCCCCAGGGTCTTGTCCGTGGGCTGTATGCAGTAAGCGGATTGAAGGTTTTCCTTCTGACTCTACGCTGGAGCTTATTTTCTCCACCGGGACTCCCAGGGCATCTTGTTTGTAGTAACGTGAGCTGAGCTTTGCACAGGGAGCCGCCTTTGTCTGGGGCAGGTGTGTGGACGGGCCTGTGGTCCTCACAGCCGGGAGGTCCCACCCTTCCCCGTGCGAAGGAGGGAGCCAGGGCACAGGGAGGCCATGCTCGGGTCGGGTGGCCCTCGGGCACTGCTGCCCTTCTCGGAGGAGCTCCCGGAAGGGTCAGGAACTTTCTGGAAGGGAGGCGGGGACCTGTTCTCCCTTGTCCTTGGTTCTGCTCTGTCCTGCCGACGTGGGTCTACTGGGACAGATGGAATGCCATCTTTGCTGTAAACAGTTATGGGAGAACCACAGGTTACTCGGGTGAAGGCGGGGGGTGACACGTGCCCGCGGCGCACCCTCGTTCTCGCCCTGGTCACGCGGGACGTGCAGGCGCCGGAGCCGGACAGCAGAGTCCACACGCTGTCACTGTCTGTCCCGTAAGGCCCCCTGCAGCAGCGGGGCCCACCTGCCTCCCAGCTTGCGTGTGGGGCGGTCCCACCGCGGGGCTGACAGCTGGCGTGGGGCAGCGCCTGCCAGGGGACGAGGGCGCGGGGCGGGAGCGAGGCTGAGGGCCGGACGCATGCAGTTCCCAAAGCAGCTGCCCCCCCCTCCCCAATTCTCCAACCCCTTCGCGCCCCTGGGAAGGTGGGCGTGCCCCGTGCTGCTCCCTCCCCACCTGTCTAACCCCACACCTCCCTTCCTTTGCCATTTCAGCTCAGCCAGCAGATCTCCTTAAGGTTCTAGATTTTCACAACTTGCCTGATGGAATAACAAAGACAACAGGTTTCTGTGCCACGCGGAGATCTTCCAAAGGCCCAGATGTCGCTTACAGAGTCACGAAAGACGCCCAGCTCAGTGCACCCACCAAGCAGCTGTATCCTGGTAAGAGATGTGCGTGCGTGTCCCAGCTGGGAGGGCACCTGGGGGCGTGTCCTCGCTGGGAGGGCACCTGGGCTCATGTCCTGGGTGGAGCGTGGAGGGTGGTGGGTGGGCAGGTGTGTTCTGGTGGAGGCAGTGGCTCCCCCTCCCCGCTCTGGCCAGGGCGCAGGGCTGGAACCCCGTTTGGTGGGAGAAACACTTGATTCTCCAGGAAGCTCTTCCCAGAAGGCCAGTTGGGTCTCATTATAGTGAAAACACCTAGCCGCTGTCAGCCTCCACCTCCGAAGCCGGGAGGGGGTGTGTGAGGCCTCATCTGCCCCCTCACTCTCCAAGCAGGTGTATCCCCAGCTGTAGACAGGCTGCCAGGACCCCACATGCTCCACGGTGACGGTGCTGCTCCGGTGAGGAGGTTAAGAGAGGCCCAGGGTCATGGGAAAGGAAGCACTTGCACAGCAGCTTAATTGGGGGCAGTGACATTGAGAGACACACGAGCCCGGCACCGCGGCTCCCGGCCAGAGGGCGCAGGCTTTTAATGAGAAGCAATTGCCAAGCGCCAGGTCTCTGCTTTTAATGACGTGCCTGGCATGGGGAGTGACGTTGGCTGCTGAGATGTGGCATCCATGTTGTCCCCCGTCGCCTGGCTGGGGATGCTGTGTGACACCCCCGCCCCAGGCCCCAGAGTGAGTAACCCCTGAGCTTATCTGCCAGGGGCAGACAGCTGGCGACTGATAAGCTCTCCCCCTGCCTTAAACGAGTTCTTTGTGCCTCAGATCCCACAGGGGCAGGGGCGCCCGGCAGGTGTGCTCACCTCCGGGGACGCTCTGTACTTATTAGGAGACCGCACATCAATTTTTTGGAAACCTGGCTGTGACCCCGACCTTGGGCAGCCTTCTGACAAATGGCTGAGTCTGTGCTCCCACAACCCCACTGGGTCCGGGGGACACATTCTTCCAGGGCCTGCTGTCAGCTCCCGCCCCCCCTTTGACTCAGGTGCTTTCAATCCATGGGCCGTTCGGAGGCTGTCCCCGAGAGAGGCTGGGCCAGCCCTGTACAAGGTCACTTTGGGTCGGTGAGGTCAGCCAGGGGCACCGGGTCCCCTGCGGAACCCCGGGAGCCCACCTCCGTCCCCAGCCTTCCGGGAGCACTTCCGCCCCTTTGGGGTGAGCCTGTCCTAGAATCACCCTCGCTCTCGTCTCCACCCAGGAGCTGCCTATGTCCTGGCCCATGTGCCCTGGGGGCTGGGACCAGAGAAAGGCTCCATGTGGGGGGCTTCCCCAGGATCTGGCAGCTGCAAGGACCGTGTGCGACACTGTCCCCGTGTGAGGCCACCCTGGGGAAGCGAAGAGTCCTGGCTGGGGGTTAGCCCGCAGCCCACCTGACCCCCAGCACCTGGCTCAGGGACCCCGCATGGCAGACTCTCGGGCTGCTTTCCGTCTATCTTCCTACCCTCCTTACGTTGTGTCAAAGAAACTGCACGGCTCTCAGAACAGAGACTAATTATTGGAGATTTAGTACAAAGTCAATGGTGAGACGGCATATTTTTTAAGCCCTTGTTTTCCCTAAGCTCTCCAATTAGTAACTTGATTACACACTTAGAGTTTAAACGCGCTGACAGGGTCCTCTGGTGGCAATTAGCTGGCAGAGCCGAACAGAGCTAGAGACGGCCTTGGGCCGATTTGAGCGGGAGTTTCTGTGGGGTCCTTTCTCCAGACCCCCAAGTGTGGAGTCACTGCGGCTGCAGACCCCACTCAGCCACAGCTGCCCAAGGACATTTTCCCAGGTCGGTGTCGTGTGACCATGGCCTCGGATGTGAGGAAACACACGGCTTCCGTCCCTTCTCTCGCGGAAACTCTGAGCGAGCCGGACGCTGATGACCTTTCCGCTGTGATGCCCGTCTCCCGGGTCGGGGGTGGGGGCAGCGTCGGTGAGAAGCCCGTGTCTACCGGGCGGGCCGTGCGGGCCGGGGGCCACGTGCCCGGTTTTGAATGTGTCTTAGAGCAAAGGGAGGTCAACGTCCAGGCGACTTATTTCCACGAGGAGAAGACCCCCAGACTTGTGCAGGGTAGGCGGCCTGTGTCCTCTGGGGGCAGCGGCCCCTCACAAGCTTGTGGCTGAGGCTCAGTGGGTCTTTGGGGCTCCTTGTGGGGATTCTCCCCCCAGCACAGGCCGGATACAGGTTAGCCCGCGGTGCCCGCCTTGCCCACTCCTTTGTTCTGCAGCTTCGTACGAACCTTCTGCAGTGCAGGCTTCTCTGGGGAGCCAGGTGCCGTGGGGGGCCCTGCAGAGGTGCAGCGGGGCAGTCGGTTGCTGTCTGCACCTGCTCACCCGATGGAGGCCCCTCCCTGATAGTGAGAGGTCTTCTTGTGTCGCTTGGACCTGGGGGTCTGGATCCTGAGGTCAGCGGGCCCCGGGATGGCAAGTGGGGACCTCCTGCGCAGGGAGCAGCCTGTACGGTGTAAGACAGAGCCCAGTACTGCGGCGCGCTGGGGCCCCCGGGCCCCCAGTCCTCTGCTCACAGCGGGGACACCGTGGAAGACACCGTCACGGTCCTCCGTGAATGCAGGAGACCAGTGCATCCCATCAGGCTGCCCCGGCTGCCCCTGGGCTTCTCACGGGCTCCCGGCTGAAGCCACCTGTCACCTATGACTGAGAAACAGAGCAGGAAGAGTGGGGCACGGACACCGTCCCCCGACGGCCTGGGCAGCGCGGGTCGTGGGCTCGCCAGTGCCCAGCTCGTGTCATGCCACATGCTGGAGAGACCGTGTGCCACGTGGGGAAGGGGAGCGCTCTGGCTCCCCGTTCTCTGTACCTGGGATGGGACGACGGCCGTGTGGCCCGGGTCCTCTTGGGTCAGGACAGGGCAGGTGCCCCTCGAGATGAAAAGGAGGCACCACAATCGGGCAGCTGCCCTGGACATGGGCAGTGGCCTCCCAGGTGCCTCGGGTCAGCCACCACCCGGGTCCCTTGGTGCCTGTTCAGCCCCCGGGACCCAGTGGGGCCCCAGGGTCCCGCCACTGGCTCTGCAGGGGGCCTTCCCCTGGGGCTGGTGCAGAAGATGCCCCTCCTCCGTGGCGGTCCGGCCGCTGAGTCCCCTCAGGTCTCACATCTGGACGGACAGCGTGGGGACAACGAGCGTGGGGACAACGGCCGGGTGACGGTGGCAGCCTCAGCACCCCTCTTCCCAAAGGCTTCCTGTCCGGGTGGAAGCACAGCCTGAGGCGGGCCCTCAGGGAAGCCGGCCTGTACTCAGACAGGTGCCCCCCCTCCGCGGCTGCCCGGCGCTGGGGAGCGGGGCCTGAGCGGTGCCCTGGGCGAGGGAGGGCCAGGCTGAGCCGGCAGACGCACCTTGGCGCTCGGCTCATTGGCACACGCGCCCCACCCCGGGGCTGGGAGCCTCCGGCATCTCTGTGTCGGCACCTCTTAGCTGGGGGTTTGCGTCTCCGCCTCGCGACCTCACCCATCTCCCTGAGCCGCCTTGGGGGGCCGGCCGGTGTCGCTGGTCCAGGCAGCCACAGCTTCTTGCCGCTGGCTCGCCCCGGCAGGATCTCCGCACCCTGTCTCCTGCAAAGGTGGTTTTCCTCCCCGCCCCACCCCCCCGGAGTCTTCACATGCCCTTGGCCTGGTGCCCTGGAGGTCGCCTCGTCCCCAGCATGGCACCCTGCTCCGGGGAGCAGAAGCAGAGGTGGCCGCCCGGCTGTGTGGCTCCTCCATCAGCAGAGGGCGCTCACGGATAGCTTCTGGGCTGGAAGGGGCCCTGAGCCCAGCTCTCCGCCCCGCTGGCCTGACCTCGGACCTCGCTGCCGTCCCAGGGTCCCCAGGGAACCGCGGGTCTCATAGCAGAGTCCCTCCCTCCACGTCCCCGTCCACAGCCCCGCGCGGCGCCTCTCGCCCCCGGTCAGCCCACACCTCCCAGGGCGCCGCTCCTTCCGGCCCGTTCTGCGGAGCGTGGCTGCGAGGCTCCCCCGGGTCAGGACCCGCCATGCTCCCCCCACGCCCCGGGCCCTCCGCACAATTGCTGCCTGTGCCACCGACGGCTGGAGAAGGGCGTGTGCGAGAGCCGCCTGCACACACTCAGTGACCTGCGTGGGCCTGGCCGTCACCCACCTCGTGCCATTTCCATCCTGTTGTAAAGAGCATTTCTTGCCATTAACATACAGGGGTTTTCTTTCTTTTTTAAAATTTAGGTTGAAGTCCTTTGATTTCTTTCTTCCTTTCTTCTGTTCTGCGTGTCAACCAGGAAATGACAGAAAGTATGGTCCCTGCCTCTTGTCTTCCTTCCCCCTTCTCTCTCTCCCCCTCCTTTCCTCCTGAAGGCACCAAAGGAGACACACTCTCCAGCTTTAGGCACTATGGAGGGTACAAAGATGTGTCTGGAACAGCCCCTGCTCCGAGGAAGCTGACGTTCTAGGAGGTTCCAGTTAGGATTTATACACAGATGTATTGAGGAACTTAGGAGATGACACTGAAGGCTCACAGCTGGACGGAGCAATCAAATTTGCATTTGAACTGAGCTTCAAAGAGGATAGGCTTGGTCATGTGATAGGGAAAGGCTGCAGGAACAGTTTGATCAAGGGGCAGCTGTGCAGCAGATGTGCCAGGCCCCTGAGCTGGTTTGTTTGTAGAGCCACGGCCGCGTGCAGCTGAGGGCTTCCTGACGGCCTTCTTTCCCTGTCTTCTGTTACAGCGTCTTCATTTCCCGAGGATTTCTCCATTCTAACCACTGTGAAAGCCAAGAAGGGCAGCCAGGCCTTCCTGGTCTCCATCTACAATGAGCAGGGCATCCAGCAGATCGGCCTGGAAATGGGCCGCTCTCCTGTCTTCCTCTATGAGGACCACACAGGGAAACCGGGGCCGGAGGACTATCCCCTCTTCAGGGGCATCAACCTGTCGGATGGCAAGTAAGTGGGCACTGCCCGGCAGCGTGGTCCTGCCCCCGCTGGAGGGGCAGGGCAGGGCGCCTAAAGCCTGCTGGCTGGTACGGGGCCTCACAGCAGGACGTGCCTTACAGAAAGCAGGCTAGTGCCAACATGCTCACAGGCGGGCGCCAGGCAGAGAGCGGACCGGCTCGAGTGTGGAGGCCTGGGGCCTGGTTGCGGGTCGTCCTGTGTGCCTT
Source organism: Hyaena hyaena (assembly GCF_003009895.1). Lineage (NCBI taxonomy): Eukaryota > Metazoa > Chordata > Mammalia > Carnivora > Hyaenidae > Hyaena > Hyaena hyaena. Next base: position 451,357 of record NW_024081144.1, on the reverse strand, counting down.
TGGGGGACCCTTTCTTCTCCCCTGGCCTCCACTTCCCTTTGGAAGATGCGCTAAAGTATCTCAAATGCCAGGCTCCTAGTCTCAGAAGAGACATGAAAGATTGTTGGTCACACCCGACTCCTTCCAGAAAGTACGGAGGGTACCCTTAGGGAAACAGACATGTTAGACGTGGGAGCACGTGATTTAAAAAAAAAAAAAAAGACAGATCTTTCCAGAATTCTCTGTTGGGGGCACACCTATACCCAGATGGTTTAAAGATCAGCTCATCTGTGGCTAACACGTCTGAGGCCGAGCGCGTGACCTTTGAGGCCCCTCAGGGTGTGGTTCCTGTGTCTCTCACTGAGAACTTCATACAAACCCACCCGTCCCCCCCCTTCCCTGCAAACGCTGTCTTCTCCAGCAGCCTGCAGTTGCGGGGCAGGCGGAGGGGGCTCCTCGGGGGTTCTCACAAGGCAGTGCCACTGTGTCTGCCTGCCCCTGACCCGCTGGAGAGCCCGCAGAAGGTTCCGGAGCCTGCATTCAGGGCTTCCCAGGGAGCTCACGGGTCCACACAGCTGGCCTCCTGCCATAGCCCAAGTGGATCCCCAGGGCCACGCTGCGTGGCCGGGAGCTGCTCCCAACCTGGGCTGAGGGCGGAGGCTCGGCTCGGAGCCACCCGGCCCAGCCCGCCCGTGCAGGACATGGTAGTTGGCTGCGGGCTCACCTGTGTCGGCCCCCCTCACCCGCTGGCCTGTCTGTCTGTCTGTCTGCAGGTGGCACAGGATTGCTCTCAGCATCCACAAGAAAAACGTCACCCTGATCCTGGACTGTAAGAAGAAGACCAGCAAGCCCCTCGAGCGCAGCGACCACCCTATAATAGACGTCAACGGCATCATCGTGTTCGGCACCCGGATCCTGGATGAGGAGGTGTTCGAGGTGAGACGCGGGGCGGGGGCAGCTGCCCCAGCCGCCACCTGGGGTGGGAGAGCCGTGGCTCCTGGACGTGGCCGCCACGGCCGCCTGGCTCCTCCTCCGGGACGGCTGGCTCCTCCACGTGGCCGAGGTTTCCGTCGGGCCGAAGCCTCTGCCGCTGCCCTAGGGGCGTGTGCGGCGTGTGGGAACAGACAGGCCGCGTGCGGACCGGAGCGCCCGCCCACATCCAGGGGGCCCAGCACGAGCTCGGGAAGGACGCGGCTTGGGTGAGCGGGGCCCGAGGCCCGCGGACACCTGCACGCCCCTGCTTCGGGCGTCTGCGGCCGTCCCGGGAAGGGGGCGGCTGTGGCGGGCGGGCTGGGGGCCTGCGCCGGGTGGCGTGTGGGAGCTGCGGGAGGGCACCCGCCGCCACCCCTTGGACGCCTCCCTCGGCAGCGCCGCCTGCGGCCTGGAGCCCAGCTTTCCAGGAAAGCACCTCAGGGACGGGGAAGGGGGCTGAGCAGAGCAGCCGGCGCACCCTGCATCTCTCTCCTCCCGAGATTGGGGTTCAGCGTGAGGGCGTCAGCGCACTGTCCTGCCGCCGGAGCCGGTGGCCAGTGGCTTCCGGACGCCCCAGGGGAGCGCGCTGGTGTCACCCGGGGGCCTTTAGAAGCACAGATGCTCAGGCTTCGCCTCCCGAGGTGCTGGGGCAGCAGGCCTGCGTCAGGGCCCTGGGACCTGTGTTCTAGAAGGCCCTTCAGGAGACCGGTGGGCCCTTTGGCTTGGGCCAGGTGACAGCCAGGACCCCTCTGCTGGACTCCTTGCTCTCATGTGTTTGGGCTTTTGTGGACGGGGATTCAGCTGCCGCCGGGCTCCGCGGCTGGGGTGTGTTTGGAACCTGCCCGGCCAGCCGGTCTCTGAGGGCGTTCCTCGCTCTCCGCGTGCGTCCGTGGGGCCCCAGAGACAGGAGGATGAGGCAGCATCTCCTCACGAGCCCCCCGAGCACCAGTGCGAGCTCCCTGCCCACGTACTTGGCTGCAACTGAGGTCGGCTCTGTGCCCGCCACCCCTGTGCTCGCCCTGATGTGGGGTGGCCGGGTTGGTGCATCTGCTTCGACAGGTGTTGACGGGACCCGGGGGCTCCGTGGGGGCCCTCAGGGGTAGAGAGAGCGCCTGCTTGCCCTTCCATGTCCGTTCTAATGGTGGTGCCGTCTGCTGCCGATCCCAGGCTCGTCCAGCGGGGAGGTGGTCAGGCTGCAGCTCTGATCAGGGGAAGAATGGCTTTCCGAAAGCGTCATCTTAATGTGAAGTCATAGTGGGGCGTGTGGCATCCCCAAAAAACAGTTCAGGAGGGAGGGCAGCTGGTCCAGTGCAGCCCCCACCCCCCGCCCCGCCCAGGCCGCCCCTCTTCCCTCTCCCCTGCTAGATTTGGGCCTCAGGCAAGTGGCTCTGACATTTCCTGGCTTCGGCTTCCCCATCTGTGCAGTGGGGTCATGCGTGCAGCTGTGGCAAAAGTGGCCTGAGGTGGAATGTGATAACATGGTCACGCTGCATGCCCGGGAGTAAGCTCTCCGCAAGCATCAGCTGCTTGTTCTTGATTTTAATTCAGCGGCAAGACAGGTGCAGAGGTGGGACAGAGCCCAGGTAGTTCAATGGGCCATCAGAGACAGATCGGAAGAGCCACTTCTCCATGAAGATGGGGTTGAGGGTCCGCAGAGGGCAGGCTGGGGGAGCAGGTGTGTGCGGGTGGGTGGGTGGCGCCTCGGGGAGGCAGTCTGTGTGAGCAGGTCCTCGGGAGCTGTGGGGGGGGCGGTGTGTGCAGGCAGTTGCCGGAGGGGGGCAGTGTGTGTGGGTGGGCGCTGCGGGGGGGGTGGTGTGTGCGGGCAAGTTTTCGGGCACTGCTGGGCGGGCGGGGTGGCCCTGGCACGTTCCGGGCTGCAGGTCAGGTGGAACCCAGAGCCTGGTGCAGCTGCCAAATTTTGCAAGTTACAAGACACACCCTCTGGGCACATTTCTGACCAGACTTGCCCAAAAATCTGGGATGAACTGCAAGACAGCTGGGCGGCAGCAAGGCTGGAGGCGGCTGTGGGGTCCCCTGGGGTTCTGGTGTCAAAGGCACGGGGGTCACACAGACTGGGGTTGAGCTATCGCTGGTTTACGTCTCCTGCTAATGGCAGGATCTGGGTAAAGCAGGTGACACTGGTGAACTTCAGGAATCATTTGCATAACGTGGGTACCGGTCAGGGCACCCGGGGCATAGGGGGTCTTCCCTGGGCTCACCTAGTGGAGCTCTGGGCGTGTGTGCCTGCTCAGCGACAGGGGGCAGGGTGCTGGCTCTGCCCATTTCTCTGTTGGTTCTGGATATCCGGAGGCGGGAAGGTGTGCCAAGGGAGGGCAGTGGCGTCGCGCGTTTGAATTAACTTCTCGTGCGGTGGCTTTTTTGTGCTGGGCAAACCCTGTGATTTCTGGTGCCCTTTGTGTGTTCACAGTGTAAAGATTCACAAAGACTTATCTCTGTTTTGAAAAAAAAAGGATCCTAAAACAAATACTGCTTCTTTGATATCCTGATTGAGCCCAGAGGATCTCAGAACACAAAACACCGAGGCTGCGTGGCTGTCGGGAAGGGCCAGGCAAGGCCGGGGCTGGGGCGGAGTCCCAGCTGCACCGGTTACCAGCTGGGGGGTGCCGGGCGGGTCACCTGGCCCCTCGGGGACTCGGGGTCCCCACCTGCACCACGGGACCACAGTCGTGTCCCCGTCACGATGTGTGTCAGGCAGCGCGGGGCTCGAGGCACGGCCGAGGACAGGCCGGCGTCGGATCGAACGGCAGGCGGGGAACTGCTGGCTGCGGCACCGGGTGTGAGTGGCAGTGGCTGCCCGGGCCGCGAGGGGCCGTGCACTATGCGGTGTTCGTGCTCCGCGGGCGGTGGTCCCCCGGCCCCGCACTTTCCCAGCTGGGAGACTTGCTCACGTTGGAAAACGTGACGTGTCTTCCGCAGCGAGGACCATGGGACGCAGTGGCGCCACGCTGGGATGGAGTCTGTGTGACATGCCTGCACCCGCCAAGCCACGGCAGACCTCACCGACCAGAGCCTGCCGGCCAGAGGCAAGGCCGTCCTGAGGCCCTCGGGCCCTTTGTCAACGTTCACCTGCCGGTGACATCATTGATGGCCTGAAGTGTGCTGTGTGGTGGCTCGGGGTCGAGCTGTCCCTTACCTCCCCTGCTCGTCAAGTTCAGTGCCAGGGCTCCTGCCTCAGAGACAAGGGCCTCCCGCGGGGCAGGGCTGGCCGAGGGCACGCAGGCCTCAGCCGGCCCCTGCCCGCGCGCTGCCGTCTCGGTCCCCCGGGGGCATGAGCTGTGGGCCGCTGTCCTCGCCCCCCCAGGCAGAGTCCTCCGGCCAGGCCGGCCCACGGGAAGGGGCAGTGTGAGCTGCAGGGGTTGGGGGTGGGGGGCCGCCCACCTAGCAGATTCTGGAGCGCCCGTTCTCAGGGGGAGGGTGAGCCCGCGGGGCTGCTCGGGGGCACCGTCCACCGGAGTATTCCTGGGAAGTTCTGCGTCCGGTGTCCTGCTCCTTCCCGGGGATGTGCCTGTGTCCTGGGGCCAGCCAGCAGAGGTGGCGGCGCTGCCGGACGGGCTGAGGGCCCAGCGTGGGAGGGTCGGGGAGCTGTTCTTCCGGAGAGCCGAGCTGCGGGCCTCCCCGTGCAGGGAAGAGTCTTGTTTTCATCCAGGGCTTAGGAACGGGCTTTGTGTTTTTGGAAACACACGCGAAGAGTGCCAGGGGGAGCCAGCGCGTCTGGCAGGAGGTGCAAGTGGTTGTTTTCCTTCAGTGCAGAGCCGGGTGGGAGGCCAGCCAGGTCGGCCCTGGCCACTCCGGGGACGCCGGCACCAGAGAGGCTGAGTGACCTGTAGAAGGTCACCCAGCAAAACTACAGTGGAGCGGGCTGGTCCCCAGATCTGTCGTTGCCGAGAGTATGACAGGACTCTGTCACGGTGCATAGCGGGTTCTGCACCCCCAGCAGCCCCTGCACCTCTTTGTCCACCCGACCAGCAACACTGGGACCTCAGAAGCTGGGTCACGACCTTCCCTGGCCAGGGTGATGCCGGCGGGTTGCTTGTTCCCTTGGCCCCACACAGGCCCTGAGGGCGTCCGCATCCCCTGAGCTGTGGGGTCTGTGAAACCCTGGAACCTTCCAGAAAGAGCCAGCACCAGCTGGGTTTGCGGCCTGCCCCACCTGCCCAGCGCACCCCCGGCCCTAGCTCCGCTGGCCTCTATTCCAGAAGGAGGGGCCTGGGCGGGGGCGGGGGTGGCGAGGCTCAGCAGAGGGAGGACCCTCCTCTCCAGGAGGGAGGCCCGCCCCAGGGGACAGGGAGCCAGTGAGCTCTGGGCCGGAAGCCAAATGTGATTTTAAAGCTGTTGAATGTTTCAAGGGGAAACAAGACCAAACAGACTGTAAAGCGGGGCTTTCTCTGCAAAGCTCCGGGGGCCGCGGGAGGAAGATGGCATCAGACCCGAGGGTCGGTCCTCCCTTCTGTCTGCCTGCCTTTCATTTGGAAAGATGAGCGGTTTACCTCATCCCTGATCCCCATTTTCCAGAGGCCTGGCTTTTCCACTGACATGTTCTTTCCTGGAATTCAGCTTTCCCGGGGCAGGAGCGGGGCCTCTGCCGAGCAGGGCTTCCTCGGCGGTGCACGGGGTGGCCTGGATTCCTCCGCGGAGCACAGAGCCACCCTCGCCTGACGCGCACGCTGCCGGCCTCGGGATCTCCACGGGCTCGGGTCCACGTGCTGGCTCGGGCTGTCCCGGCTGTGAGCTCTGAAACCATCCTGTCACCTGCCGAGGCGGGTGCGTGCGGGGGACCCGGGGCTGGGGAGCCGCCAGACTTGTCATTGGGCCGCGAGGTGGGGGTCAGCGCATGAAGTAATGCCACAGGGATGGCGGGGTGAGCCGTGCACGCGCTCTGTGACTGCTGGCACCAGCAGGTGTCCCCTGTGGCCCTGGCGCTGGGGGTGGGCGGGCAGCCGCGCGGCCCTGCAGCACCCGGAACACTTCCCTGATTAGCGCTTTCCTTCATTCCGTTTCCGTCAGCCTCCCCGTGGCGGCAGTGTCTCCACCCAGATCTCTCTGCAGGGGAACCCTGGACACGTTCCGGGGGCGCTTTCCTGTCCTTGGAAGGTGGCCGAGAGGGGCGTGTTTATGGGGGTGGCACGGCCAAAGCCAGATCCGAGTTGGCGAGTAGACATGGACGGGGTAGGAGGTGGCACTTGTCTTCGCCCTGTGTCTCTCCCCGCCCCCCCCCCCCGAGCCTGTCCAGAGTCTCTCCAGTTACCCCATGCCGGGAGCAGGAGGGGCCCAGGTGATGTGCACACGCCCCCGGCCTCTGTGCCCAGGGCCTGAGCTGTGCGACTGTGTGGGCTGTCCTGAGCAGGGGGCTCGTGTGGCCCTATGTGCAGCCCCCCTGGCTGGGAGGGGCCTCTATCTGCACAGCAGGCTGTCGTAGGTCTCAGCCCGAGCACTCTGGCTTGAGACAGGGACATGGAAGGTCCCGGGGCCGGTCCCACGGCCCCGCGCTATGGCACTGGAGAGGGTGCAGCTCAGACCCAGGCTCTCTGCCCGCAGATGGCATGGCCCGGGTGGGCCCCCAGCAGCTGGCACGCACCTGGCCAGGCCCGCACCCTCCACCCCGGTTCGTGCACGCTCCGTGGTGCCCATTTGAGCTTTCCCTGCCGTCGGGCTGTGTGAGGCGGCAGCCCCCTCTCCCCCAAGGCAGTCCTGAGGCTGACCCCAAGGGATGCAGAGGAACATGAATGAGCAAGGCCAGGGCCTCTGGTCTGCGGCTCCGCCCACCTCCCAGGGTCCCTCCCTAATCCCTGAGGCCCCCGAGTCTCCACATTTTGGTGGCTTAAAAATACAGAAATTTATTCTCTCCCGGTTCTGGAGGCCAGAAGTCTGACATCAAGGTGTCCTCGGGGCCGTGGCCCCTCCAGAGGACCTCGGTGGGGGTCCTTCCTGCCTCTCCCAGCTCCTGGTGGCCCTGGGGTTCCTTGGCTTCTGGCCACGCCCGAAAATCTCTGCTTCCACATGCACATGGCTTCCCCTCTTCTCGTTTGTCTTCTCGCGTTTCTTCCAAGGACACTTGCCATCGTTTCGGGGCCACCTAATCCCACAGCGTCTCATCTCGAGGCCCCTCACCCTGTTACATCTGCCAAGACCCTGTTTCCACGCAAAAACCTGTTCCCAGGTTCTGGGGGTTATGGTTAATCTGTGGAGCCCTCTTTTGGGGTACCATTTAACCTGTTACCCAGACCAGTATGGAAGGGGGTTCACCGTTAATTCCTGTGGGGTGTGTGTGCTGAGTGACAAGCTAATCCTTGGGCATGAGGATTTGGCTGGTTTCAAGCTGAGGCTTTCTTGGGCCGTTGGGTCCGGTCTAGCTGAGGAGACAGGATGCTGAGGTGCTCCCGGCTGGAGGGGGCGGCCAGGGGCAGCCGTGCGCGTGGCTCCCGGCGTGGACGGGCTCCTCACCGGCCAACGAGAACAGCACGCAGGGAGTCTGAGGTCCACTTCTGTCTCCAGCTCAGGTCCAGGAGGGGCCGGGCCGTGGGCAAGCAGGGGCCGGGACTCTTGGCCTGGTGCGGGTGGCCGGCAGCCTGCAGGCTGGGGGCCTGTGACCAGCGAGCATGCGCCGGGAGGCCGCCTCGCGGAGGTGGCAGGAAGTATCAGGAGCACGCTGGCCGAGGGTCTCACGCTGATGGCCGTGCCCGGGGGCTTTCATCTGGGATTCTGGGTCGAGCATCAGGGGTGTTGGGGGTGGGGACCTGGCTCTGAGGATGTGCCCCCGAAGCCGGCCTGGGTCCGGCAGGGTGCTCAGGGTCCCTGTTGAGCCAGGCAGCGGGGGTGAGTGTCTCTACCCAGGGCAGCGCAGTAGGCGGGGGCGGAGAGGCCCCAGGGTCAGGCAGCTCCGCCTTCTGCCCCACGCGTGGTGAGGCCTGGCATCTCCTGCGGCCTGGCCGGAGAGGCTTCAGTTTGTCCCGTGGGAACCGCGGGCAGCAGGGCCCCAGCCCGGGGGGCACCTGTGATGCTGGGAGCCTAGCCCGTGGAATGACCTTCTGACACACGGGTCTCTTGGGAGGATCGGCAGCAGGGTTCCAGGGAGCGATGTCCTTTCGCGGTCACCCGTGGCCGCGGCACGGGCTGGGCCACATCAGTGGCGGGAGGAGCATTGGTGGCTCTCCTGGAGGGGCAGGGCATTGCAGCGACGCTTCTGACGCATGGCACGGGTAGCAGGGGGCAGTGGCTCAGGAGGGCCCCCCGCCCAAGCTCCACACCGGCAGCTGGAGAGCAAGGGGGCCCCGCTGTGTGTCAGGGGACTTTTCCTTGACCACCGCCAGCTGTCAGAGGGCGTGGGGAAACTTCAGCCTCGCCCTGGCCTCCCTGTACCCTTACCCCTGGGCAGCCTGGGACTCAGTTTTCTCTTGCAGAAGATGGAGCCGCCAGGCCTGTGAGTTGGAGGCGGTGCCTGACGAAGCCCCCGGCGCCGGGTCCACATCCAGGACCCGGGCATATGTGTGGCTGTGAACGGTCAGACTCCCCACCTGCAGCAGGGGAGGGGCTGCCTGTATCTGCTTGGGATGATCACAGGGTTATTACTGCCGTTGCCGTCCCCGTGTTAGGGGTGGGCCATCCAGAGAGGGCTCAGGGGGTCTGCAAGCCCAGCTGGCGGGTGGGGGAGCTGGGATCCAGCCTCACCTGCAGACCCCACCCACGGGCGGCAGTCGTGAGGGCGTGGGGTGCCGTGGGGGCCCCGAGGGGTGTACTGTGCGAGCAGCAGAGGGGCTCCCAGCCTTCAGCGTCCCTGTGCCGGTGGGTGGTGACAGCACCTTCGGAGAAGAGCCTCTAGCACTTAATGGTCTGCACGTGTGTCCCCGTGTTGGGGGCCCCTGGGTTCTGAGAGCCGTGAGGAGCGTCTGTCGGAGGCTGATGATGGTTTGCTCTGGGTCTTAATCTCTGAGAATGTGGAAAGTCCATCAAGGACTCATTCCCTGTCGGTGCTGCCCTGGACTTTTGGAAGCTCTCAGCACCAGCAGGGACGGGCACCGTGGGCCTCTGCATCCGAGGCACCCGGGCACCAGGCTGAGGTCTGGAAAACCCAAGGCCCCGAGATGGGGGAGGGGCTGCACCTCTGAACGCGCTTCGTCAGTTCTGTTTGGAAAAGCAAACCATAGTGATGCCCCTCCCAGCATTGAGGAGAGTTCCTCCCTCCCTCGGTTGCGGTTGCCGACATGGTCTTATCCTAATCACTGCCCTGAGGACCCCTATGGCAGCCCCGGGACATGTGCTGTGTTGGCTCCTCAGTGCTCACTGCGTACCTAGAGTCCAGAGAGGTAAAGCCACTTGGCCCAAGGTCACACAGCAGAGAAATGCAGGGCCAGACTTTGGGCCCAGATCTGGACCCTTTTCCTGGATCAGAAAGGCATCCCGATTCTCAGATGAAGGGGTGGGGTTGTCAGGCTTCTGATGTCAGACTTCCGTCCCCGTCCCTGTAGGTGGCTTGCCCTCCGGCCTGACAGCACCGCCGCCTGCTAACTTCCCTCTGGCGGTGACCCTCCGGCCGACCTCATGTGCCCCAAGGCCCCACTCGGAGTGACCCTCCCCCTTCCTGCCCCGGCCGTACCAGGCTCGGCGCTGTTCACGCAGCACCTGGAGCCACCGCTCTCTGATCCTCCTGGGTCTTCCCGGCCCCTCCGGGCGGCCTGTCCAGCAACGGCCAGTCTGACAGTCTGTGCCCACAAGCACGCCCATGAGTGGGGCCTGGGGGTGACCAGCTGGCAGCCTGGGCCTGAGGACACTGGGATGGCTCCCGGCCATCCTAGAGGCCACAGGCCTACATATCGGACGTGATTTCCTCTGCGTGCACGCCGCCTTCTCCGCGCCGGGCCCTGCCTGCCCACCAGTAATGCTTCTGAGGGCCTGTGTTGGAAGCCAGTTCTCAGGAACTGGGGGGCCAGGACCTTGGCTGGAGTCACGCCCTGTGGCCCTTGTTTGTGATGCGTGTGCAGCCTGAGGTGAGGGTGGATTGTGGTGCCGAGTCTCCTAAGTGCGGGAGGGAGGGCTGAACGGAGCATGCTGACCCCCCCCCCCGCCCCGCTCCCCTGAACCTTCACGGCAGGGACGTGCGTGCTCTGCTGGCGTGGATGTGCAGAGGGACCCCGGTGGGGCCTGATGGTCACACGTGACGCCGAGTCACTCTCTTGGTTGACAGAATAAGACTCAAAAAGGTGTTCTGGGCTGAGACCGCGCTCTGGAACCGGGGACATGGAACTCACTGGGTGAACACTTCTGGGCTCAGAACAACTAATGGTCCCCGCGCAGGGCGGACAGACGTGGGGGCGGAGCGTTGCCTAGGAGAACACAGGGGTGTGTGTGCCGAGCCCATCAGGGGCCCCCGTGTGGTGTGCCTCTGCATTAGCATATGCGGGACGGAGGGCAGGGTGGCCGCAGGTGCGGGTGCGGGCCGTGCCCGGTGGGGGGATGCAGGGCAGCTGTGGGTGCGGGCCTTCCCCTGCGGGGGGACGGAGGGCAGGGTGGCCGCAGGTGCGGGCCGTGCCTGCTGGACTCTGAGGTAAAGGCCTGGGGTCCCAGCCCAGGGCGGGCAAGGCAAGATGGAGAGGAAGCTGTGACCCGGGTGGAGCGTCTCATCCTGGGAGGTGGGGATGAGCTGGAGGCCCGGTGAGGCTGTTCATGGATGTGACCTCTGGACTCCACCGCCTCCCCGGGGCCCAGCTCTGAGGCCACCCCTCCAGCGCACGTTCCTTGACTCCTAGGTAGCTCGTCACTCGGCCACCTGGGCTGCCTCCTGAGGAAGCATTAAAGCCTCAGATCTGTGGTCAGAGAGGCCCATTTCTTCATCTTTGTGTCCCTAAGTCCCATGTTAGGGGTTAAAGACGCTGGTTGAGTGACTGAGAGAATGATAGCAGGTAGTAACGGTGGAGATGTTGGTGGCCATGACGGTGGTGGGGGTGGCCGTCACAGTGACGGTGGCGGCGGTGACGGTGGTGGGGGTGAGGCCACCTGTCCTGGCCTCACTGGGTTCCAGGCCCACCAAGTGACACCGTCACACTTCGTCCTGAGGACACTTCCTCCTGGCAGCGCTCACGGAGGAACAAATGGAGGCCCAGAGGGAGGAAATGATTGCACTTCAGGCCCCACAGCCGGGGAGGGAAGGACCCAGGCCCCGGCCACTGTGGTCAGCGCCCCGCGCCTCCGTGTGGCAGCAGCCGGGATCCATTCTGCTTCTTCTGTGCAGGTGTCACAAGTGCCATCCGCCTGTGGCCCGTGCTGCCATCCCCGTGCTCAGACATCCCATGGCCCGTGGCTGCTCTGAGAGTCTGGAGGGAGAAGTCCATGGGGCAGCGTCCCTCGTATGCTGTCCAGGTGGCGAGTGTGGACCTTCGCATGTGCCGGGGGCCAGATGCCCGGAGTGAAGTGTCCTGGGCCACACGGCCGGTGGGTGAGGGTGTGAGACCCAGAGACCCCCTCTGCACAGCGTCGTGGTCTGTTGAGGAGGTGGGCCCATCGGTCTGGCCCCTGCCATTGTTTCTGCTGGCCTCTTGGTCTGGGGACAAGGTGTAACCTCTCCGAGGTCACCAAGCTGACCCTGTAGTCATTTCGACCGCTTTCAGCATCTGATGAGGCTGGGACTTGATCCCTCCCCGCCGGCCACCGTGCCCTGGCCTGTCATGGAGACGCGTGTGTGAGCAGGGCGGCCCTGGCACTCCGGAGCAGTGCCTGGCGGGTGGCAGAGGTGATCTTTGGATCGGGACTGGAGGTGGCCACATAGTGCAGACGGTCATGGATGGGCCCCCGGCCAGGCGGCACCTGGGGGCCAGCGCACGGAAACATCTCTTTAACACCTGCCTGGATAGTGGCCAACTAGCTTGCAGGCTCTGCGGGTCCTCCGAAAATCGTGGAAAAAGTTATTTCAACCTCTCCTGGCTTGGGGTCTTCGTTTTCCATCGTGTGAATTGTGGGTGAGCAGCATCCACAGGGTTTTAGATGTGACTTGGTTGGGCTGCAAGGGCTCAAATGGGAATACGGTGGCCTTTTATGCGTGAGGTCTCCCAGGGCACCGGGGACGTGGCTCGTTAGGAGGGTCCCCCAGGTTCCCCCGTGCATGGGTCATGGAGGCCCAAGTCGGCCAGGCTTCCAGGGGAGGGCTGGGCTGGGCGGATGATGATGGCCGGGGCCTGTGCAGCCTGGCGCTGGCTGTGCACGTGCGCCTATTCCCAGTTTCATGTTGGGAGATGGGGTCCTGCCCCTGCCCCTGTTCAGAGAGGCCAGGGTGGGCTCCGCTCTCCCGGCAGCCCCCAAGTCTGCTTCCCCCACCGACGAGCGAACCATGGCTGGGCGCCTTGTGGGTTGGGATGGAGACCCTGGTGTGCCAGCCTCTTGGCTGCCTCCCTTCCTCCCTGGAGAGCCAAGCTAGGGCCTCCGCTCCCCTCCCCGTGGCAGATGGCCACCCCCTGGTCGGCGGGCACCCTGGTTCGCATGGGACAGTGCTGGTTCATGGCCAGAGCCCGCCGGTAGGTGGAAGCTTCCCTCCTGATTTGGCTCCGGGACTGGCGTACTTGCCGACCGTTTTGCCTGCAGCCTCAAACAAGGAGCGTGTGCCTTCTCGAATTATCTGTGTGTCTCCATTTCTGAGCATGAAGGGCTCCAGCTGAAATTTGACCCCAGAACCCACAGGGAAAGCGGAGCGCATGGCGGGGTCCCCTTGGGGCCTGTTTGGGTTGGATGAGCAGGGCAGCGGCTCAGGCTGTGCGGTCAGGGCTGCCCCCCCACCCCCGGGGACCCGGGAGTTTTGTTGAAAGGAGGGGTGCAGAAATCAGCGGCGTGGGAGGGGAGAAGCTGGTGCAGGGCTGAAGGGAAACGTGTAGCTGCCTTAGCTGCAGGGATGCGCCGGGCGAGGAGGTCCCCCTGTTTGGACTCACTCGGGCTTCTGGCTGCTCAGCCCCCAAGGCTGCAAAGCTCTTCAACGAAAACTGCAGTTTCCTCGGCTCGTAGCAGATGCGCAGCCTGGATAAGGTCTCATTATCGCAGATGCAGAACTGACTCCCTCAGCAAAATGCTCCCGGCTCGGCCAGGGCCAAGGACAACACGTGCTCCGCCGCATCCGAGTGGCTGACGTGGCCTGTCCTCGGCAGGAAAAGTCGGGCCACTGATTGTCACCTCCGGGTCGTGGGTGTGGAGTGGAGCCCAAAGTCTGGAACGGCCGCCGGGCCACAGCAGAAGCTTCTCGGGGCTTTCCTGCCAGGCAGGGGCAGAGGTGAGGCCGTAAGAGGAGACTGTGGTCAGCACCCGAGCGAGGGTACGGTGCAGGGGTTCTGCCTCTCTGAGCCTCAGTGTGTGCGTCTGTGAAATGGGGACAAGAGAAAAGACACAGGGCCCGCATACCCATGTGAGCACAGAGGAGGCCTGGTGGGGGCAGGGCACGCTGACGATGCTTTCGTGGAATAGGAGGTCAAGGTCACCAGAGCCCCGGGACCGACTGACTGTTACTGAGGGAGGGGACCTGGGTGCAGGCCCCTTGGTAGGTCAGCAGCCCAGCCCGGGCTAGGCCGCACATGACCCGTAGGGACCCAGTGTGGGTGGGGGGCATGCCACCCACTGTCAGGCCCTGAGTTCGGGGGCAGGTGCCTTGTGCTCCCAGAGTGGGGCTGGGGTGGCTTGGAGGAGCTGCCTCCTCGCTGGGCCCCTTGGACAGAGCCGTCGGACGGAACTGGGGTCAAGAGCTTGCCCACCGCTCAGCCCTTCGTGTGCCCGGGGCAAAGCCAGGCAAGGGTCCGTGGAGGGAGAGGGCTTCTCCTGGGTCGGAGGGAGAGCCGAGGCCATGCTGGGCAGGGTGGAGGGGGCAGTCCACACTGGGGTGGCTGGGGGTGGGGGAGGGCACAGTGTGAGAAGGCGTCAAGCGGGGTGACCGTGGAGGATGGGACCAGGGATCGCAGGGATCGCAGTGTGGTAAGGGAACGCTCCGTGGATTCTGGCCGCTGGTGCTGGGGATGCGGCCGTGGCTCAAGTATTAAGACAGCGGTGGGATGTCATAGGGGTGAGAAGTAAGTACGCAGTGGGTCCTTCTTGGTTCTGGAAAATTCTCGGGCCTCACTGTCTCAGTTTCCCCATCTGTGAATGGGGTTGTGGGCAGGCTCAGGAGAGACACGGCCAGGGGCACCCACAGACCTGGCACTGTGCTCCCCAGAGTGGAAGGACTCCTGACCTTGGACCCTGGGGCCCAGGGCACCCACCCCGCTGACCTCACAGTCCTGGTCTATAAGATGAGACAGTTTTACTGCATTAGGGGTTTGGGCCTTTTAAAACCACCCCGTAAACCCTTAACTAACATCCTGTGGGGCAGCCTGGTGCGTAACACCTGCTGGGGACCCCAGGCTCCTCCACGGAACCCCTTTAGAGAAGCGCCTGCATCCTGAGGGAGCGGCGAGGGCAGGGAGCCTGCGGAGCAGGGCGCACAGGCTCCCAGGAGGGCTCAGCGAAGAGCAGACACCACGGGAGGCGTAGCCGGCGCCCTGAAGACAGGAAGCGGCTATTGGATTTACTTGAGTAACAGTATCGGTTATTGATGGAGACACGGAGCCTCTGGCATGTGAATCTCGAGGCCTCCGGGGGGCCCCGCGGCCTGGCAGGCGGCCTTGCCCTGGCGCGACCCTCCGGGGCCGGCCGGCGTGTGCACCGTGCCGGCGGTGCGGCTGGGCCGGCGTATGAGCCCCACACCCAGCCTTTCAGGACGCTCCCGCTCCGGGCCTGGCGCCCACCCCCTCCCTCTGCCACCCCCCACTCCTGATCGCAGTTCAAGGTGCCCAGGGGCCGATGATGCCCCTTCACTTTCTCCCCAGGGTCCCTAAGGACAGAGGCTCTGTTTCTGTCACCCAGACCAGGTCATGCAGAGGTCATCCTCTGCACTGCACGTGTGTCTGCGCACACACATGTACACATGCACGTGCACACATGTACACACACATGTATACACGCACAAGCATATACACAGCACACATATACACACGCACACACATGCACACATGTACACATGCACACGTGTATACATGCACATGCACACACACGTACACGTGCACACACACCCTCAGACAACTCCACATCTTACAAGTGAGCCATGGATCTCTGAGTTTGGGGGGTGTTAGGCTGCCTCCGGGGTAGGGGGCAGACTCTTCCAATGTCAAGGCCAGGTTGGTTCCTGGTCAGAGGTTCCGCCTGAGAGGACGGCTGGATGGCAAAAATCCTGGGGTGCCCTTGATGCTTCCGGGGGGTGGGGGGGACTTGTGACTGCTCTGACCTGAGGCCAGCCTCATGGAGCTGGCTGTCAGCTTCCAAAGGGCCCAGGCCGGGTCCTGAGAGGCTGCGGCCCGGGGCCTCCTTAGCGCTGCCGGCGGCATCCCAACCTGGGCCCCGGCTCCGGCCTTCTGCCTCGTGCCCCCAAACACAGACACGCCTGAGCCCAGGACCATCCTGCTGACCATGCCCATGGGCCCCGAGGGGCTGAGGCCATGGGCAGCGGGGGACTCTGTTCCAGGTCCCCCAACATCTCCCACCAGCAGCTGCCGGGAAAGGCTTTGCCAGGAAGGGGGGCACACGGAGTGAACCTCAGGGTTTCCCATCATGGGGGGCGTCATGGAAACACTCTCAAAACCGTCACAAAGTTGTGACGTTGATGTTTGAGAGACAGTACGGACCCGGGTAGGGCCAGCCAGGGTCGCGCCGTCTCCTCATCGTTGGGTGGTGGCTGCCAGAAACTGGGTTGAGAAAGATTCTGATGTCGTTTCTGGTCTCAGCAAGAGGCAGCTCACTGGGGGACAGGAGCCCTGCAAAGGGCGCATGGGTGCGCGGTGCCCTCCCCACCTGAGAAACAAACTCCTGCGTGTGCAGGGAAGAGGTCATTGCAGGTTGGAAGGAGCTCTGGGTGAGGACCCAGGTCCAGACCTGACCTGGCTTCCATGAGGCTCAGAGCATAAGCCTTAGCACCCGTGCCTCAGTTTCCCTTCTCG
Organism: Hyaena hyaena; assembly: GCF_003009895.1. Taxonomy (NCBI): domain Eukaryota; kingdom Metazoa; phylum Chordata; class Mammalia; order Carnivora; family Hyaenidae; genus Hyaena; species Hyaena hyaena. Next base: position 435,398 of record NW_024081144.1, on the reverse strand, counting down.
CAGTGGTTCTGGGGACGGATAGATCCCTGCCCTTTGAGAGGTGCTCCCTCAGGACAGAGGGGCACATGTTTTGGTGTGGAAACCCAGTCGGGGGTTTGTGGGGAAAGTGGCTTTAAACAAGTATAAGCACCTGCAGAGGAGGGTGGGCCCTGAGAATGAAGGGGGCTTCATGCTCGCAGGGGGCTCTACGGCCGGGCCCTCTGCTGATCACATCGTCCCTCTGCTGCAGTTTGGGGAGTGGGGAGGGCAGGCAGGGGACCAGGGCTGGCCGAGGGCCAGGTGGGCACCAGCTGTATGCTCAGTTTCCATGTCTGTTCGTGGATATTCACGTCTTAGCCTTTAGTCTTATTCCTTGCCCGGGGTCGGGGGCTGCACGGGCCACCTTGCAGGGGCCCGTGAAGCCTGGTTCTGGGCTGGGCGGGGCGCAAGGGACACGGATGTGCCAGGTGTGGCTGTGGCCTGAGGACTTGGGCTTTCCGGAGAGGCAGGTCCTTTACCAGACAGCTGTCATCCCCATGTGCCAGGGGCTCGGGCAAGGGGTGACCAATGCCAGCAGCCACGGCTGCCCCCAAGCCCCCTGAGCCCCCCGAGCCCCCTCTTCCTTATAGAGTTTGCACCTGGGGAACAAATATTCTGACATCAAGCTGCTAGTTGAAAGAAGAAAGTATTTTATTTGAATTGGGTGAAATTTGACTTAGAAGGCCTGTTGCTTAATAAAAACGTGTGGTTTGATTCACTGTCCCCATCATATGGTCCTTGTCTGCCAGCGCGTTTGCAGTGGGGCCGGGAGCCTCTGACATCCACAAGGAGAGGGAGAGGCAGAGAGGGACAAAGAGGAGGGAGAGAGGAGCCGCCCACAAGAGGGAGCAGGCGGGCGGCTCTGTCACAGGAGGGACAACAGAACTCAGGGAGGGGAGCCCTCTGCATAGACAGGGTCAGCCTGGGGGAGTTCTGAGCTCCTTGCTTGTCTTCAGGGTTTTTAAACCCACGGTGGGGGGGAGGGTCACACATTTGGACCTCTGTCTCAGGGATCAGGTAGCATGGGCCTTTTCCGGACTCTAAGACTGTCACCCAGTTCTGCCGCTGAGTTATCCCCTTTACCCCATCTGTGAGCCAGTTTTCCCACTGAGCCTTTGGGAGGCCAGGGAGGGCAGTGGGTCCCGTCCCTCAGAGTGGTGCACGGTGCTGGCGCTTGGCGTCACAGACCCCAGGAGGCCATCTGGGGATCCACGCTTCGTGACTTCGAGTGTCACATCCTCCCAGCCTCCCATCGTCCAGCACAGCCCAGGCTCCAGCACGGAGAAGGGGCTCACACACCTTTCTCAAATGAAGGTCAAGGAGGCTGTGGCTTCCTTGCTTGGGCCCATGGTTTTGACATATGCAGAATGAGCAGCACCTCCTTTGGGTCAAGCTCATAGGTACATGTTCTATTGCTTCACTCATGGCTCTGTCTTCAGGAGCAGAACATGCCTTTAGTTGGGCCCATGGGAGGGTTGTGGGGGGGTGCAGGGGCAGGGGCAGCATCAGGTCCTTAGAAAGGGATGGTGGGACATAAGAGGCATCAATGACAACCAGATGAACACAAGGTCTGGGTAAGCATGTGATCTTACCCATGGGCTTAAGGCAAGTGTAGAGTGTTAGGTAGAGTGTGGACACTGCCAGGCAGTGGTCCTGGGCCATGGCTTCATCCCAGTGTGTGATGTAGGGAGGGGCTGGCGCTTAGTAGGTTCTCAATAATTGCTATTGAATGAATGGATGGATAGTGAATGGATGGATAGATGGAGGGATGGATGGATGGTGGATGATAGATGCCTTGTGGATGGATGGATGATGGATGGTGGTTGGATGATGGATAGATGGATGGATGGTGGATAAAAGATGCTTTGTGGATGGATGGTGGATGGATGGGTGGGTAGATAGATGGAGGATGAATGGATAGTAGATGGGTAGTGGATGGGTGGATAGACAATGGGTGGGTATATAGTTGATGAATGATGGCTGTGCATCACCATATGTATGCAAGGGATGTGCATGTGGCAGGATGGGCTCTAGGCCAAGGAGCTCAACACCTGACACAGCTCCTAATTATTCTTTCTTGGGCACCATCTCTAATGACATAATTCCAACCTTTGGCATGTTTTCTCACATCCCTTTCCCTCCTTTTGAGCCCAGGCAGGTCTCAAAAGAGATTGATACTGTGCAGGCTGCATTAAGCTGACCCCTCCTCGCCTGCTGTGTGACTGTGAATGCCAGATAGGTGACCTCAGGGCTTTGGGTTTATCAGCTTTAGATGGATAATATTGGGACATAAGTCATAGGGTTCTTGTGGGCACCAAGAGCGTGACAGCATGCAGTTTTTTTTTTGTCTGTAGTCAACAGTATGTGTATGTTAATCATTAGCAACATCATTATGACATCAGTTTACATCCATCTGATTGGGGCCCAAGGGTCTTCTGCCAGGGGGACAGCAAATGTTTGATAACATTCTTGAGAACTATGGTTCTTACTCCCTTTTGTCTGCCTGCTGTTGACACAGCTTGAGGAGATCAGCATGAAATAGAATCACTGCGTATTTTCCTAGCTCGCGTGGTGGGACTCCTGGCTGCCATGGCAGTGAGCCAGAATGTTCAATGGTTGGCGGTGTGGGCTCATCCAGGGAGGGGGTAGCATGGGTCTGTATTTCCTTCCCTTCCATAGCTGAATCCTATCCCAGTGTATGGGATACACCACAATTTGTTTATCCAAACATATTGTAGATTGTGTTGATGGACATTTGGGTGGTTCCCACCTCTTGGCTATTGTGAATAGTACTGCTATGAGCATGGGTGTCTGTGGGCCTATTTGAATACCTGTGGCGATTCTTTCTGGGGTGAATTGTTTACATGCCTGTCTTTAGTTCCTAGGATTGGGATTTCTGGGTCATATGGTATTTTCCTGTTTAAAAATACTCCCCAGCCGTGAGGGTGATGGGGAAGGAGGCAGCATACCTCCAAGCCCTCATGGTTTAGGGTAGAGTTTATAGCTTGGATTTATCACCCACAGTTCACAAAAGCTCTGAGCACATGGCTGGTACCTGGCAGGTGCCCAACAGGTGTCTGATAAATGGAAGTGGGTGGGTGGATGGATAGATGGGTGGGTGGATGGATGGATGGATGGGTATATGGGTGGGTGGGTGGATTGGTGGATGGATGGATGGATGGATGGATGGAGGAATGGATGGACAGATGGACGGATGGACGGATGGATGGATGAGTGAGTGGGTAGTTGGATAGATGGGTGGATGGATGGATGGATGGACAGACGGATGGACGGATGAATGGATGGATGGATGGATGGATGGGTAGTTGGATAGATGGGTGGATGGATGGGTGGATGGATGGATGGATGGATGGATGGATGGGTGGATGGATGGATGGATGGATGGGTGGATGGGTGGATGGATGGATGGGTGGATGGATGGATGGACGGATGGACGGACGGACGGACGGATGGATGGATGAGCGGATGGGTAGTTGGATAGGTGGGTGGATGGATGGATGGATGGATGGGTGGATGGATGGGTGGATGGATGAGTGGATGGATGGACAGACGGACGGATGGATGGATGGATGGATGGATGGATGGATGGGTAGTTGGATAGATGGGTGGATGGATGGGTGGATGGATGGATGGATGGATGGATGGATGGATGGATGGATGGACGGATGGACAGACGGACGGACGGATGGATGGATGAGCGGATGGGTAGTTGGATAGGTGGGTGGATGGATGGGTGGATGGATGGGTGGATGGATGGGTGGATGGATGAGTGGATGGATGGATGGATGGGTGGATGGATGGATGGATGGATGGATGGATGGATGGATGGATGGATGGATCGGCAGGTGGACAGATGCATGGTTGGATGGGCTGGCCATCCTAGGTAGAGTGGTGATTGGAGGTGGCAGCTCCCTGAGAGGAAGGCTGCTCCTGAGGACAAGATCTTGCCAGTGTTTGTCTGGGCTGTTCAGCACCTCAGGGCATCAGGCTGGCCTCCCGGGCCCCCCATGAGTCCCCTGCACACCACTTACTCAAGGGCCTTTGTCCTTTTCCAGGGTGATATCCAGCAGCTGCTCTTCGTCTCGGACCACCGGGCAGCTTACGATTACTGTGAGCACTACAGCCCTGACTGTGACACCGCGGTCCCCGACACCCCCCAGTCACAGGATCCCAACCCGGATGAATACGTGAGTCAGCCCCAGTGGCTCCTGGCGGGGTTGTAGGCAGGCCCCTTGTGGGGGGCGGGGCAGGCAGGCAGGGGTGGAGGGATGCAGAAGTCACGGGACCCCTGTTTACAATAAACCCTTTGGGGAGAGCCAGAGGCTGGTGACCTGCGGTGTCCTGCTCACCCACCTGCCCGCGCCGGCAGCACCCCCATCAAGCCCACATGGCGCTCTCTCCACCGTTACCAAGTGGAGACCCTCCCACCTCCCGGCCACGGGTGACTCGTGTCTTCTGTCGTATTCAGCCTGCTGTTATCAGTCCCCTGGCCTCCTTCTGAGGTGACCAGCCAGAAGGGGAGGGGCCGGGCCCCTGCCCCAGTTCTGACGGTGACACCTTCCCTGTGCCTGTGGTCTAGGGGCCTCAGCGAAGGTCAGGGGTCCTGAGGGACAGTGGCATTGCCACGAGACCCCACGGTTTGGCTGGCTGTCCTGGCCTTCGTGGCCCTTGGTTCTAACGCGTCAGCACGTCTACACGTTTTAGGACTTGGCTTTCTTTGAAGGGGACCTGGGGCCCCCATTTCCTCCCTTGTGCTTCTCGTGGGGCTGATGCAGCTGCCCAAGGAGCTGGAGGGGGCGGAGGCCGGTTCGGGGCCATGGGTGGGTTCGCACCCAGAGAGGGGCCCCACTCTGGGGCCAGCTCTTCCTGGCTGGACCCGGATGGTGAGGACAGCAGGGCGGCTCCTGGTGGGGCCCTGCCCTCCTCACGCAGCCCCGATTCGCTCTCAGTACCCGGAAGGAGAAGGGGAAGGTGATGCCTACTACTACGAGTACCCCTACTATGAAGACACAGAGGACCCGGGCAAGGAGCCCGCCCCCACCAGCAAGCCCGTGGAAGCTGCTCGAGAGACCACAGAGATCGCCGAGGTCTGGGCGCTGCAGGCCATGAGGCCCCGGGGTGGGGATGGGAGGGTGCTGTGGCCACCGGGAGGTGGTGGGTGGATGCTCAGCAGGGGAGCGGTGACAGGGTGGCTGAGTGACAGTCTGTGCATCATGCCCCAGGGAGGCTGGGCAGAGGGCTTCCCTCCACGGCGTGTGGACAGCAGACGTGGGTGTGCAGGGAGCATGATGCTCTCGGTCTGGAGTCTTCCTTTTAAACCCGGAGACACGGGCACCTGGGTGGCCACTTGGTTAAGCGTCCGACTCTTGGTTTCGGCTCATGTCATGATCTCATGGCTTCATGAGTTCAAGCCCCACATCAGACTGTGCTGGCAGCACGGAGCCTGCTTGGAATTCTCTCTCTCCCTCTCGCTCTGCCTCCCCTTTTGGCTCTCTCTCTCTCTCTTTAAATAAACTAAAAAACATTGTTGAAACCTGGAGATACAGTTCGCCCTTGTCAAGTGCAGGATCAGGGGCTTTAGGCCACGGACCGTGGCCTCTGCGCCCAGAGGCCTCGTGGCCACGGGTCCATGCTGCAGGCCTGTCAAGCTCGAGGACTCCCTCTGACCCCCTGACTCCCACTCTGTTCCCTGCTCTCAGGAGCAGACCCCAGCCTCCACGGCAGCGCCCCCAGTGCCCGACCCCAGCGAGGCTGCCAGGAGGGAGGAGGACCCCGGCATCGGTGACTACGACTACATGCCCAGTGAGGACTACTACACGCCCGCCCCTTATGAGGACCTGAACTACAACGAGGGCTTCGAGAACCCCGACCTGCCCCCGGATCACGGCGCCAGGGCCGAGGTGCCCACCAGCACCACCAGCACCGCCAACGCCTCCAATGTAATTGCTTCCCTTCCACGTGGGCCTGGTGCAGGGGGGTGGGGGAGTGCGGATGTGGGGCTGGGGCTCCCTCTTTCCTCTGCTTCTGACCTCGGGGGTCCCGGACTGGCTCCCTGCTCCCCAGGCCACCAGCCTCCGGCCCCCAGGTTAGGGGTCCCTGACGTGCTGAGCCTGTCACACTGTATTTCATCTGCAAACGGGCAGAATGAGCCACATCTGCCCGGCATGTCAGGGGCCAGGTGGGGACGGTCGAGGCCGTGCGTGTTTGCAGTGTCCCTATCCGTGGCCGAGGGCCGGCCAGGGCGGGTACATGAGCTGCGGGTCTGGACCAGCAAGGACGCACGAGGCCGGGCTGTGCCGGCTACGACCGGGGGCTTTCCCGCCAGGCAGACCTGGCTCGCGGGCCGTCCAGTGACCTTGGGCAGTTTCGTGGCCTCTTGATCCCTGTCCTCATTCACGAGGTGGCACGTCCAAGTCCAGGGGGTGTTGGCAAGTTGTAGGATCAGGGAGGACTTCAGCGCAGGCCACGGCACACAGCGAGTGCATCACGGGAAACCCACCTCCTGATGGCCTTGAGTGGACACCTGGGTTCCGAAGGGACCTGGGGCGCGTTACCCCAAGACCGCGAGGCCCTGAGTGGAGCCCCTGAGGGCACCCACTTCCCCCCCATGCGGCCTCAGTTTGTCATGGGGTGCCACGGGGTTTGGGGTGACGTTGCCCCGCGGTGGGAGGGGAAGCTCGACTTGCCTGCCCCAGCACACCGTCTGGAGCCCCTGGGAGGCCCCCGTCCCTGGCGTCCCCAGGCTGTGGGCTGGGACCTGCCGTCCTCTGGTGACCCCCCACCCCTCCCCCCAGCCTGCTCCACCTCCAGAGGACGACCTGGAAGGCGAGTTTACAGAAGAAACTATCAGGAACCTGGACGAGACCTACTACGACCCCTACTATGACCCCACGGTCTCCCCGTCGGAGATAGGGCCAGGCATGCCTGCCAACCAGGACACCATCTACGAAGGGGTGAGGGCCGCGGGGCCCCTTCCCACCCGCCCGCGGCTTCGGGGCTGGGGCCAGGGCCAAGCCGGCCGTGAGCCTTTGGGATCCACTGTGGTGGGGCCTCACTGTCGCTCCCCTGCCTCACTCTCTGCCCATCTGTGTTCCGTGAACCCAGATCGAAGGACCTCGCGGAGAGAAGGGTCAGAAGGGAGAGCCCGCCATCATCGAGCCAGTAAGGATGCTGTCCTGTCCCCTCCTGGAGTCGGCGGGGGCGGTGGGTCACACAGGACATGGTCCAGCCCATGGGGCTCCTTGCGGATGCCGCCCATGCTTGAGGCGGAGGCTGGAGAAGCAGTCTCAGGCAGGGGAATGTTCTAGACCATGACTGAGGCACCTGGGATTCCGGCTGGTCAGACCTCTGTGCAACTCACGTGCAGCCTGAGCGCCTCACTCCGTGCCAACCGCCAGCACCGTGAGGAGAGGGACTCAGAGCCTGTGGGCCAGAGGGAGCCCCCCAGAGGGCCGGAGGGTTTGTGGAGTGCCTCTGGTCGGGCTGGGCAGGGGGTCCGCCTCGGACTCCGCTACTCCGAGGCCGACACTGCCGCTGCGTGGGGTTGGTTTGCGGGGACTGGGAGACTGGTGGAGCGTGGTGGGCAGTCCGGGAAGCCGCATCCAGGGATTCTGGTGAGCTCGGCTCTGCCGGGCCTGGGGTCAGGGGCAGCACGTGCAAGCGCCGTGATGCAGGGAGAGGCTGGTGGGTCGGGGCACAGGGCCCTCTCCCTGTCGCCAGGCCCTCTGCTGGGAGCTCCAGTGTCCTCCCCGTGGCCTGATAGCTGCGGGGCTCAGGGCGGAGCAGCCGCCACGTGATCGGCCTGGTGGGCGGGCCCTGCGGTCGCATGTGGTGGCCACAGTGGTGTGGGCCCGAGTGGGGGGGGCGCTGGCCGAGGTCCACCCTGCCACGTCGTCCGTGTGCCGGAGGGGAGGCCAGCGTCCTGCGCTGAGGCTGGTCACAAGGGGGAGCTGGGCTCAGGCTTCAGCCGCCATGACGTGCTTCCTGGTGGCTCAGCTTGGGATGGGATGTCGGGGCTCCCGGGGCCTTAGGACCTAAGATTCCTGGGATGGGGACTTTTGTGGCCTCCGTGCTCTCGTGCTCTTAGAGCCTCAGCTGCCGGTCTCCCCCAGAGGCACCTGAAGCCCCGTGGCCAAGGCAGATGGGACGTGGCCCATCTTGGGGTGGAGCAGGCAGTTGTGGTAGAGCCTGCCCGGCCTGGACCCGGCCCGGCCTGTGGAAGCGGGTGGATGATGGCCAAGGCAGCCCTGTGGGGCTGTGGTTTTCCCTCCAGGCCTGCCCGTACCCCTGGGCACACATCCTTTGCCCAGACTGAGAACATCCCCTTCTGGTACTCTCTGCGGGTCCAAGGGAGGCTTATCTGGGGGTGGGGCATGGGCGTGCAGGGGAAGGTGCGGGGGCGGGGGGGGGCGGATCTCCTGTGCCAGGCGGCCCATCTGGTCAGCAACATGAAAGATCCTGACACCAAGTCCGGGGAAAGGTGGGCGCGGGGGTGTGCATGGTGCCATGAGTGGCTTGGGGGGCACCTCGAGAGGACAGCGGGCATGCTGTGGCCACCCCAAGGCGCCCTGACCAGAGGTGAGCCATGCCAGTGTCACTGAGCCCGTGTTGCCAACTGCCCGTGTCCCCAGATACTCTGGTCCCTGAGTGCATCTGCTCTGGACTTGGGGCGCCTTTTGTGGGGTCCACACGACTTCGGAGGCAGGGCGTCCTGCTTGGGAAGAAGGTGGGGCCCTAGGGCAGGTAGAGGCTAGGCTGGCAACTTCTGGGCAAGCCTCCGGTCTGCGCACAGCCTCCGGGTGGGCCGCCTGGAAGTGAGCCATGGTGCTGTGGCTGCCAGGCTTCTGGGGTGGGTGGTGTGGGCAGACGAGGGGCTGAAGGAGCGACGGACAGCACATCTACACAGAGTGTGGGAAACCGAGGCATCCAGACGCAGTTAGGGAAGGGCTCCCTCCTCTGGCCCCAGCGTTCTGTCCTTCCTGGTCCCCAGCCTGTCCCACGTGTCCTCAGGCCTCGCTGGCCCTCAGGGACACCGTGTAAACAGTTGAAGTTTCTGAACCCTGAGATCCCTTCAGGGTCTCAGCTCCACAAACAGATGGCCGAGCCCTGGGAGCCGGCCGCGGCGGGCCTCGCGCTGACCGCTGACCGCAGAGGGCGGGGGGCCCCTGTTTCCGCTCTCCCCGCCCTGCCCCAGCGCCCGCCCTCTGGGGACGCGGACTCATCTCTCGGAAGCAGCTCCCTCTCTCCAGGCCAGGGATACGGCCGCTGTGCCCTCAGATCCACACGTCTTGCCATTCGTCAGCAGGGTCAATGGCCCCTCGAAAGGGCAGGAATCCTCTCAACTCAGGGGACTCAGGTTTATGGGCTCCAGGCTGTCCTGGGGCTCCAGGGACCGGTCCCCAGGCTCCGTGCTTGTGTCACCGGGCGGACATGCCTCGGAGGCTCTGTTCTCTGCTGTGCTTTGAAGGAAGTACCTGGTGGTTGTGCTGCGTGAGGGTGGTCGCAGCTTGAGCCCATCGCTCACAGGGACCCTCCCCGCTCAGGTTGGAGTCTGTTGGGTGCATGGACCCGGCCGGTGCCCTGCGGGGAGGTCCCTGCTCTCCCTGTCCCACGAAGGCCTCCTCGTTCCCCGATGGGAAGTCCGGGCTCCCCGTGCTGGGCTGCTTCGTCCCGGCCTCCAGCCTCTCTCCCTGCCCGGGCTCCTGTGAGATCTGCGGCCACAGTGCCCCAGCTCCCCGAGAGCAGTGGTCAGTGTGTCTGGGAAGACAGCTGTGGGCCCCGGGCCCCGCCATGGCCAGAGGTCTCTTGCTTGACCCCAGCCTGGTTCCTGAGCCTTCTCCAGCTGCCTTTGTCAGAGGAGGAAAATCTCAAGTACAAATAGTCCTGCGAGCGCACATCTGTGTAAACACGTGTTGGCAGCGACGGGGAGCCCTGGTGGGGAGGCTGGGGGTCAGGACCACCCCTGCGCGGGTCTGTGAGGCTCGACAGGCTTGCACCCTCCCCCGGGGAGGCCGGCCCAGGTTCCTCGGGCCACTGTCTGCTGTGGAAGCATGGTCCGGGCCCAGGGGTGGGGATGCGGTCCGGGCTTTCTTTCGTCTGGGGAAAAGGGGGTGCAAGGTCTGCCCGGGGGTCAGGGACATCAGCCCCCTGACCCTTGTTCTGGCATCTCAAGAATCAGTGGGGGGAAGGGCATGGCTCTGTTGTTGGCCCTGAGTGTGGCAGAGCCTAGCTGGTCGTGGGAGCCCCAGATACTATCCTGCTGTGCTCTCAGAGAGCAAGGCCCCGTGGGGGGCGGAGACCCCTTCCCTCCGGCGAGGTTGCTCACTGCCTCAGAGCCCCCTGCAGCAGGGTGAGACACAGAGGGCACTGGAGCTCCTGGCCCCGGCGTTGACAGCAGAGAGGTGGCTCCTGGCCTGGGAAGGGGCTGGAAGTGGATGGCCAGGAGCAGGGGGGCACGACCCAGGCCAGGGAGCTCTGTCTGCTGACGCTCTCTGCTATGCACCGGCCCGTCCAGGGGCCAGGCTGACGGGGGTGGGGCAGGAGGTCTTATCCCCACTTGGCTGTAAGGGGCCCGTGCTGTGATCTCGGGAGGGACGGAGTCCTGGGGTCTCAGATGCTGTTTCCTTCCTGTCTTTTCCAGGGCATGCTCATGGAGGGGCCGCCGGGCCCCGAAGGCCCCGCAGTGAGTGTCGTGTTGATTTCCCGGGCCTGCGGGAGGTGCTTGGGATGAGGGGTTGGTGACACCCCTTAAGGGTCCTGGATGGAAAAGAGGGGGCACCCACTGTCCTTTGCAGACCCCCCCGGGGCCCAGTGCTGCCCTGGCCCACCCCCACCCTCCCCTGAAGCGAGGGGGGGTTGAGGTATTGCCCTGTGGCCGTCCCTTTGAATTCTGTCCTGATTTTATTTTTAATTCCAGGGTCTCCCAGGACCTCCGGGAACGATGGGGCCCACTGGCCAAGTGGGTGACCCTGGAGAAAGGGTAAGGGTCCCGCATCTGTGGGTCACATGCTCTGCGGGCTTGTCCACACGTCCTGCTCCGTGGCTGGTGTTGCCTTCGCGTGCGCACGTGGCAGCGGCACCTCGGCGTCCTTCTCCAAGCTGCCCCGGCCCCTCCCCCCTCCCCCCACTCCCTTGTGCTTTGGACATTTAGGGAGCTCGTGGCACCCACGAGGCCGAGGGCCGGCCGGGCTGCTGTGGTCGGCTCACAGGGGGCCTGGTGGCCTGCGTTGGTGGGCCGGTGACAGCAGTGCTGTCCTCCTCACATGGGATCCGACCTGCATCCATCCTTCCGCCGTGTGCGAGCCTCTCGGGCCTTGATTTCCCTGTGGTCTGTCATCCCTGTTGGAAATCAAGCTACAGAGTGGGAGGGACTCATTCCGGGGCCTCCCTCTGTCAAAAGAACATGTCCCTGGATCCTCCCCAGTCATAGGGACCCGTCCTGGGTCTCCCCAGTCAAAGGACCCCTCCCCCAGGTCCCCAGAGCAAAGGGCCGTGTCCCCAGGCCAAAGGGACCCTTCCCAGGTTGCGGCAGTTGAGGTGGAAGCGGAGCCACAATTTCGCTCTGACACCTAGTGGGGCTTTGGGGTACTGCGGCTGTGGGGTTCTCGCCCAGCTTGTCATTTCTTCTCTCCATTTTCTGGCGGGTCTGATGAGTATGGACGTGGGCACAGTCAGATAGTAATCGGGGGCCAGGTTGTGGGCGGGAGAAACCCGGAGCATGTGTGTGTCCTGATGGACAGCCATCCCCTGGGCCCGGCGCACTGCCCGGAGCGCGTGGCCCTAACGGTCAGGGCGGGTGTGTGGATGGGGTATGGCGGCTGCCTGGTCACATGGAGAGGCGGCTGGGGTCTGCTTCCGAGGCAGCGCGGCGGGCAGTCCGTGAGGTTTGGGGGTCGGACTCTGGAGCGGCACTCAGGCCACGTGGCAGGTGCCCGCCGGCAGGGCAGGCAACCGACCAAGGAGGTCACGGTGAGTGGCATTCTGTGCGGCGGGGTGACTGCTGGGGACACATCACATGGGCATCAAACAAGACGGCCTGCCATGGCTGGTGGCCTTCCCACGCCTCCTGGCCTCGCCGCCCGTGGCCCCTCCCCTCTGCCACACAGCCGTGACTCCAGACGGGGTGGGGGAGGGAGGGCGCTGCCCTGCCCTGACCCCGGGACCAGACCACTTGGGTTCTGCTGTCCCTGCCCCAGCTCGCTCTGGGGGCCCTTTCCCCGAAGATCTGTATGGCCGAGCGTGCCCACAGGTGTGCCTGAGCCCAGCCGTCAGCAAGGGAGGACCTCACGGCACGGCAGATGCCGTCTTCTCCTTCGATGCAGGAAAGGACACTGTCCGTGGCACGCGTGGGCATTGATGGACCGTGCTCAGCCTCGGCGTTGGTGCCAGTGTCCATCCCTTCATCTGCCATCCGCCCGTCACCCAGTTCCGTGCACTGTCTGGCACCGAAGACTCTTCCCCACTCGGCCCCTGCCTTTGGGCTGAACCTGGCTCGGGGCCGGTGGTGGGTGGTCTGGCCAGTGCCGTGGGCGCTGCAGCCGACCCAGCGGCTCTGTTAGAGGGGCCAGGCCACTGACAGTGGGACATCGTGGGTTTAAGCAACTGGTGTCTCTTAAATTCAAGCCAGGATCCACGAGCATGGGGAAGGCATGCTGTCCTTGGAGTCAGGGGCAAACCTGCAGCCCATTCAGCCTCCTCGGTTCCTTTCTAAGTGGGGAGTGAGGGGGCAGACTCCAGGAGCCGAGCTCAACCCATCCTCTGGGCCCTGCGTAAGCCGTCCTTGTCCAAGGGGTTGTCCCTGCTCAGAGCTCAGCATCCTCTCTCTGCCCAGATCTCCTGGATTTCTGCTAATCAGCTGGCAGAGAGCACTGGATGCAGAGTCAGGATCCTACACTGCCACCTGCCAGTAGGGAGACCTCAGAATCCTGTGTAGGATGAAATACTTTCCCTCCATTCCTCTTAGGTTCAATGATGGGGGCTTGTAAATTAAACTGACAAAAAGACAGCTTTGATAGGCTAACAGGCCCACACTTTTAATACTGTTTTAAGTTTTACACATATGGAGACTTGAGTGCTTCTGTACCATTTCAACCAAGGGCGATAAATCGTGGGAAAGTGACTAGGAAATATATGGGGAAAGTAATGGAAAATAAGGGTCATTTTAGTAAGAGATGCTTGTGCAGACTTCTCTCAGTGCCCGGTCTCCCGGTCTCCCAGTCTCCAGTGATCAGGACTGCCCTCATCCTGGTACAGATGGGGGTGGTGGGTAATTCATGCTCCTTCCCGAAGGGAAACTTACGCTCTTCATTTTAGGCAGGGGAGGGGAGGACGGAGAGCTTTTGTTGATACTCGGTTATCGTCAGCTCGAAATCATCTTTAGAGCAAAGTGGCACGTTTTGGGGGTGCATGTTCTGATCCCCTTCACCTGCTTGGCCTCATTTGCTTGTCTGTACATGAGAGAGTTTCACTAGGTGGTCTGGAGGGGTCTCCCCTCCCTCCCAACTCCAGTTCCACCATTTCCATGTCAGAGGGGAGAGGGGACCTGAGCTGTCACCCCGTCCAGCGGCCCTTAGTGATAGATGGCCCGGCCCAGGTGGGCCGAGGGAAAGCTTGTGAAGGCCATGGGGGGCGGGGAGGGGAGGCAGAGTTGGGCTGGATCTGGGCCGGGTGTCGTGGCATGCGGGTGGGCAGGCCCCCACTTCACACTCAGGCTCAGAGGACAGGACAGTGAGAGTCCCGAGGGCACTGCTGGACCCCACACAGGGCAGGCTGCTCCCCGGAAGCCCAGATCCAACATGCAGGTTTCCTATCAGGACACCCCACGTCCAGAACGGGGGCCCCTTCCCGCTGGGGCGCCTCCCTCCCTGCAGAATCGGATGCACTCAGTGCCCTCTGGGGAGGGAGCTGCGCGGTCTGTGACGAGCCGCCCTGCAGTGGGCCATTTGGCAGCCCCCCCCGCCCCCCCCGACTTCTTTATGTTTCTAGGGCTGGGATTTCCAGTGGGGTTTTGCTGGAAGGTGCGTTCTGTGCCGTACAAAGCTCGCAAGCCCTGCCCTAAGGCGGTCAGTCCCGCTGCTCCCACAAGAAAGCTTGCGTCACAGGTGGCGTGTGGTGTCCCCAGTGCCACCGCGGGGACAGCACCCCACCGCGCCACCGCTTTCGCCCCTGCTGGGCTGGATTTACACCCAGTGCCTGGAGTGGACACAGGCTGGTTCCCTGGCACCTGGATCGGCAGCTTCCACTGCGATTGTGCGAGGCTCCGTGAGGGAGGGAGGCTGGTGGGACAGGTCTGTGATGCCCCTCCTGGGGCGCATGCCGATCTGTCCTCTCCCAAGCGCTCCTAAGGGTCCCCTGGGGGCCGCCATTCAGCCCAGCACACCTGGGTACTCACGTCCTCCCCACGGCCGGGGACGTCTGCGCTTGTGGGCCTTCCTCCGCGGAGGGCACGCAGTGCATCCGGTTCCGCAGGGAGGGAGGCGCCCAGTGGGAAGGGGCCTCTGTTCTGGACGTGGAGTGTCCCGTGAGCCACAGTGGCACGGCCCTGTGCCGGGCGTGGTGGGCCATTGTCCTCTGTGACCTGGCTGCTCCCCCTCTCTGAGACTTCGCTGAGCGCTGACCAGGCCTCTTCATTCTCCTTGTTAATCCCTTGAGCCCCCTGGAAGCCAGAAGGACCCCCTTTCGTACCAGGGAGCTGGGATGCTACTGAGGGAGGGCAGGCTGGGGTTAGAAACGGTCCTGGGCACATCTCCGTGCCTCCGTCGAGCTCTGGCAGCCTCCTGGGGCTTGTAAAGCCTCCACGGGCACAGCTCGGTCTTTCCTACCCACGCCCGCTCCTGCTCCGGGTGGTGGGCTTGGCCGGGGCAGGTGGGGTGAGCGGGGTGAGTGAGAAGGGTGCCCACCGGGGGCGCAGCTCCTGATCCCCGTTTTCAGATCCGCTGCGGAAGGGACTGAAAACCACCACACCCACGCTGCAATTGCACACTTACTGGGGATCTAGAGAATTTGTGCTGTGTTCCTCTCCTTTTCTAGGTCTTTCTAAGAGCCAAGCAAAAATATCTCAGCGTAAGGACTCCTCTGGCTCTTGGGGCCCCTCTCCCGACACGCTGCTGCCTCTTTTGGGAGGAAGGGCTCAGGCGGCGGCTTGCTGCCTCCACACACACCACAGGCCGCAGGTGGGCCCCGGGCGGCTTGCCTGGTGCTGAGCGGGGCCTGCGGGCTCGGCCGTGGGCTGGATCTGCAGCGGAGCCGCGGCTGCTGGCAGCCTGGCCGAGGACCTGAGTGCTCGGTGCCCTCGTCTCGGTGCCAGAGCCGGGCCAGCACAGCCTCCAGAAACCCTGGTGAAACGACAGTGATCTCTTAACGTAGAAGCGGCCGCCTCGTATCCCTGCCTGGCCTGGGTGTCACCTGGAGCCTTGCCCTGTCACTGCTTTACACACTCTCCTCCCACCCAGTTCGGGCACTGACTTCGGGGCCGGGTGATCAAGTGACACAGAAAAGGTGTCATTTCTTATTTCACTTTTAATCCGGCGGCTGGAGCTGAGCAGGGTCCCTGCGACCCTCAGCTTACCGGAGTGTCCCTCCATGTCCCACACAGCCATGTAACGGAGCCAGCCACACCGGGGGCCCGGGTTCAGTCTCCTGAGAAATGGAAAGGTGGCTTTCATGTGGCCCCACCTTCCAGCTCGGGGGACGGAGCCCTTATGTTACAGCCCTGGGCACCTGGCAAAGGTCTGCTGGCTGCCTTTGAAGCAGTCGTGGGTTGGCTGGCTGTGCGGGACTCACATCACATCTTACAGCTTTGGATGGATTCGTGGGGGCGGGGCATTACCTTTCCTCCAAACCCCCTCTTCCCTCCAGCTTCCAGGTTGTTCTCTGCCCATCCTGGGCACCGTGCCCTGGTTGTGGTTGAGAAAGTGAGGGCTTTCGGAGCCCGAGCAAGGCTGTACCCAGTGGCTCAGAAAGAGCTGGACGGAGGACAGTGGGCCCCCGGCCTCCAGGGCCACACAGGTCCATGCACACCAGGGACACACCGTGTAGCTGGCATCTTGTGCGGGGAGGCACGGGCCCTACGTCTAAAATTGGGGTTTGATTTGGGACCTACTCCGAGGCGGAAGGCTCAGCAGCAAACAGCTGTTGGCGCCAGATTCCCAGGCAGAAGCCAAGCGCCAAGGCCCTTCTAGATTTTCTGCTTTTAAACGTGCTTTCTCTGAAGCAAGGATTTTTTTTCCGAGATGGAGGCGAGGGCAGGGTGGCTGCGTCCATCAGCAGTACAAGTGCGTGTAGTCCTTTGACCCAGCGGTCACATGCCCTCCGCCAGCCACGGTGCGTGCGTCCCCCGTCCCCGCATGCGCAGTTTCTGGCCTGGAGACCCCTGCGGGGAGGCAGGGGCTTCCGCTTTCCGTCGTGTAGATCCCCGCGTTCTACACATCTCACGAGGACGGAGACCACTTCTGTGGTAAACCATGGAAGGAGAGAAGCCAGTGCAAGCCCAGGCACAGATGGTTCCCAGAGAGCCACGCCTTCTCCGTCTTCGTGGCTGGGAACCGGGCACTGATCTCCCTGCCCGCTTGGAGCCCGGCACTCTGGCGGTGACCTTGCCCGCGCGAGGTCGGCCGTGTTGCCGAACGCAGGACCCAGTGCCCGCCGTCGTCCTGGCTGCGGCCCGTGGGAGTCCCTTTGCACTGGGAGGAGGGCGTCAAACCTCTGTCTGTCTGCAGAGCAGACTTCCTCTACCTCAGGCTGGGCAGGGATCTGCTGGGATTGGTGGAGAGACCGGCTGGTAAAACTTTTTAAAAATGTAAATAAACGGTCTCATCTGGCTTACGTCTGTGTCCGGAACGGCTGGGATCAGTCTGGAGACTCTGCAGGAAGGAGTCTGCCTCCAACCTGCTTTGGAGACCAGGTTAACGGGGTGTGTGGAGGCCACAGTGGCATCTGGACACACAGGCTCCTGACATTGCTCAGAGGGGCTTGTGGCCCCAGGACATCCCCGTGTTCACTGGGGTCCCTTGTGTCTGTCCGAGCAAACGGACACTTGGCCCTCCTTCTGTGTGAGCAGCCGCACGCCTGGTGTGGGGGCCGGGTCGTGAGGGGCGCCGCGCTGGCAGGTGGGGGAAACGGGCAAACGGCCTGCCCCGCCCCCTTGGTGTGCAGGCCTGAGGGAGGGGGCGCCCCGGATGGTGGGGGCCCTGGCGCCGCCAGCTGCCCGCCCCCGGGAGCGCCCCCTCTGCTGCCCGCATTTCGGTCTCCCACCTCTCTCCCTGCACATCCCATCCAGCGCAGAGCCTCGCCCCTCCTCATCCCTCTCCCCCTGAAGCCTTTCCTTGTCCTCAGCCCACAGCAGGGCCCTTCTCTCCTCTGTGCTTGGGTTCTGGAACATTCCGCCCCATGGGGGTGTTGCTGTTCTCTGCTTGCCCTGTGCTTGCCCTGTGTGTTTCCCCGCGGGCCACGGCCCTGGCCTCCTTCCCACCCCTGTTGCGCCCTGACCGGCTGTCTTGGGCCCTCTGTCCACAGGGTCCCCCTGGACGCCCAGGCCTTCCAGGGGCTGACGGGCTGCCCGGCCCTCCTGGCACCATGCTCATGCTGCCCGTGAGTATTCGTGGGGGTGGGGGGTGGGGTGCACGGCGGGGTGGGTGGGTTCAGGGCTCAAAATTTGGTGGAGAGGGGACCCTGGGCTCTGCATCTGAGGGGGACCGTCCCCTGGCTACAGGTTGCTCCGACGTGGGCCAGCTGTCTCCTAGAAATCTGGGGCTGTTTCCAGGGCCCCGAGTGGACCCCGGTGGTCAAGGCCTCCGGCTCTCTGCTGGCGGCCTGGCCGTCTGTTGTCAGACTCCCCCTGCCCCTGCTGGGACCCACGTGGGCATGCTGCCAGCCAGTCCCTTCTTGCACCTGACCTGCCCTCGTGGGGCCACCCTCTGCCCAGAGAGCCCCGGGAGGGTGTGTGTGGTGGCCCAGGGCAGCGCCAGAGGCCGGGTGCAGCTGAGGGAGACCCTGCGTGGAGCTCGGAGCTCGGCACCCTCAGTGCCTGCACCCGCCCTGGGCCCTTGGCTCTTTCCTGCCATCAACAGGGGCTGTGGGGTCTCAGAGTGAGATTTCTCAGAAGCTGGAGGGTCTTTCCAGATTTGGGCGGGTCTCCAGGTGGCCCCAGGGCTGAAGCTGGCAGGTGGGGCTGGGGCCAGACCTCCCCAGGGCTCTGCTGTCCCCAGGAGGCCCTGGGGCCCCGCAGGGGCACCCACACCAGCGTACCCTTGGTGACCCCCCCGTCTTGCACCTGCAGTTCCGCTTCGGAGGGGGCGGTGATGCCGGCTCCAAGGGACCCATGGTGTCGGCTCAGGAGTCGCAGGCCCAGGCCATCCTGCAGCAGGCCCGGGTAAGTGATGTGCGGTGCCTGGAGGGGACAGGGCCCAGCTGGGGGGGGAGGGCGCCTCCTGGGGGCCCAGGACACTGTGTGAGTGTGCACTCACCCGTGTCTAACTGGGGGCCCAGGCGAGCACTGCGAAAGGTCGGGGAGGCATCTCCGGGCTTCCGCATCTATGCTGTGGGCCCAGGCTCCTGGATACAGACGTGCAGGGCCACCTGCTGCCCTCCCCTGGGCTCTGGGGAGGGAGACACAGACCCTGAGTGGCCCCGCAAGGGCTCCTGGTGACGGGGCGGGGCCGAGATCCAGCCTCCGGGGCAGCATGGCGGGCCCCCAAGCCCCTCGCCTGGCCTGGGGGTCTGGAGGGTCGTTTGCTTCCTGATGGCTCTGCTCTCTGCAGATCAGCTGCTTGGTGAGCCCAGGTTTTACCTGAGGGCTGGCTGCCGGGGACAGGAGTGAACCCCGTCCCTGAGGCGGGTGGGCGGCCGGTCCGTCAGTGGGACACTGCCTGTGACGGGGCATCTCGGGAAACTGCTAAGGAAGCCCTCGTTGGGCAGCATCTATGTGGCTCTGGCACAGTGGAGGTGACGTCAGTGATCCGAACGCGCAGATAATCCCGGGACAACTGAGTGTGTGGCTGTTGCCATGGAATAGATTGTCCGCGTGATGCCGCGTGGTGCGTGACAGACCCCACTGCCCACGGCGGGAGTGACTGACTGGGCCTGCCCGGCTGGCCTTTTTCTCTGTTTTCATGGAAGCCAAGTGGGTGGGGGGCTTATAAGATTTTATCATTGAAACAAATCTTTTACAAAATGAAAATGGGGGAAACTGAGTCATAGGACAGGAGGAGAAAAGATCCTTTTGGGAGAGGAGGCTGAGCTGGGCTGTGGCGGGAGGGGTGGTCATACTCTGGGCAGGGGGAGGGCTGGCAGAGCCGAGGCCGGGTGTCTGGGCGAGGCCTGCAGGCGGCTGCGGCTCCGGCAGGTCCCTCATCTGGGATGTACTTACCTCGCCACCCGGAGGCCCCCAGTCACTGCCCGGCTGCCAGCGAGTGCCAGCAGTGTCTTGGGGGACAATGAAATGCTGACCCGGGGCATGGGTGCACAGGTGACGTTCACACCCACTGCTGCCCAGGGGGGAGGCTGCGTTTCAGGTTCACTCCTGGGGGTGAAGGGCTGAGGCCCGCCCTCCGGGTATGGGCACTAGCTGGAGAGGAAGGAGGAGGTCGGCACCCTTGGGGGTGGGGCACGCCGCCCCCGGGGTCCACCTGCGCAGCCTCCATGCTGTTCGTGGTTGGCTCAGAGGCCCCAGAGGAGCCGAGGTGCCAGGTTCCTGGAGCTCCATCTGACCGCCTCCCGCAGAGGCTCCCGGCTTTGTCCGTTCCCGCCGGGCCTTTCCTGCGTGGCTGAGCCCCACTTGTTAGGACCCGTACCCCCGCCTGTTTCTCAGTGTCCCCCGTTTTCTCTTGCAGCTGGCATTGCGGGGGCCAGCCGGCCCGATGGGTCTTACTGGGAGGCCCGGCCCCATGGTGAGTCCTGTGTGTGGGGGGGTGGGCATAGTGGGGGAGCCATCGGGGGGCTTGGGGGGGTGTGGGGGGGCATGGGGGGCGTCCTCAGCCAGTCCCTTTTGGCTCCCAGCTCACCCAGAGAGAGCGTACTTTAAGCTCTTACCAACCACTAGTTACGTCGGTGGTACCCCAGTGGGATTGGGGGCCCTAGGCAGGGAGCTCTGAGCCTCTTTCTGGGCTGGTGTCATGCTTTACAGTTGTTTCCAAAGTCAAGAGCACTTCGGCAAGGTGGGGAGACAGACCCAGGATCCCCGGCCCTCCCCTCCCCAGCTGCACAAGCTGTGTGTGGTGTGTGCTCAAGCACACTCAGGGCCGGCAAATGGGAGCCTCAGGGAGTGCAGGTGGCCTTTGTCGTTTGCAAAAGACGGAGGATTTAAACACCCCGACCCCCGTTCCCTGGGAGGGAGGCACTTGGCTCTTAGCCCCAGGTCTGCACTCAGCATCTTCCCCGGCCGTGCGGGCTTGGGGCTGCTTCCCTCCACCTGGGGCTCCTGCCTTGTCAGGAGGATGCCCACTCGCTGCCCTGAGCTGCGGGCTGTGCCAAACCCCAGTTGGATTCATCCTGGGGAGAGAAGCAGACTCTGTGTTGGGTTTTCTGGCTCTTGTGCTATACGCTCCACTGTCCCAGAATTTTGTTCAAAACTCAGAGGAGATGCAAAGCCTGGAAGGTCCTGCTCCTCCCCCGGCTCTGTCGCAGGCGGGCTGGGCTCCAGGGACTGAGAGCTCTGCAGGTTCTCAGCGGGAGCCCCGCCCCAAGGCATGACCTCTTCCCTGGTGTCTGTCTGGTGAGCTTTTCTAACCCAGGCCGTGTCTCCCTAGGGCCCTCCAGGGAGCGGAGGTCTGAAGGGCGAGCCGGGAGACATGGGGCCTCAGGTATGTGGGTGCTTCGTCCTTGCTCCTTGAAGGGGTGTGTCCTGTGTATGGGAGGTGGTGACAGCAGGCATGGGGCGGGGGGGGGCGGTGCTGTATTTCTTCAGGGAAGCAGGAGGGACCCGTGGCTTTGTGCACAGCTTTGAGGGACAGGGACAACCTCTGTCTGCAGTGGGACTTGCTGGCTGTGCCCCAGGCAGCAGACCCTACACCCTGCCTGGTGCTGCCTGCTCAGGAGACGGCGAGCCACCGGCTGGTTGAGGAGCATGGGGACAAGGCTTTGCTTTTGCATCTGAAAAATATGGATGCCCCCTGACACTCTGTCCTCTCTGATTGCGGACAGGGCCCCCGAGGAGTACAGGGCCCGCCTGGCCCGGCTGGAAAGCCTGGGAGAAGGGTAAGTGTCATGGCTCTGTGGCCACAGCTGGGTCCCCACGGGGGCGGGAGTCTGCGGGCGGTCTGCTGCACCCCCACTGCCAGGCTCGGCCGGAAGCTTGGTTGGCCATTCTCCTCCCATCGAAGGGCAGCTGTGTTCACGGGCGGGATCCCCTTGCCTGGGGGCGTGAGCCCAGCCGGAGGCTTCTCTGTGTCCTGGGGCAGGTGAGCCTCACTCGGCTCTGCCGCCCTGGCCTCTGGCCTCTGGTTTAGTTTAACATTTTTAATTAAGGCACCTTCCCTGGCCCTTTGGGGACAGGCCTGGAGAACACAAAAGGGCTACTGGGTCTCACGTCTTTGAGGCAGCCTTGCGTCTCCAGAAATGGCCTCGGTTTGGGGGAAGTGTCCTGCGGCTCACCTGGCCGGCCGGGACTCCGGGAGGGAGTTCTTGTTGGGGGGAGGGGGGCGTTCGTTTCCATGCGGCCATGGCTGCCGAACGGGACGAGGCTTTACAGCTTCCTGTAAATTCGTACAAAGTAAGCCTCACTGTGCGGACAGGCCCAGTGACCCCCGCGTGCTCTGACGCGTGGATCTGCTCAGCCGGACACGGCTCACAGCGCGTGGGGGTCGTCCTGGTGCAGGTGTGAGCCTCTCGGGCTGTGCTGAGCCCTGGGCCGCCCGGGCCGCGTGCAGACTGTGTGGGACGGGCAGGACACCTCGCCAGTGTGGGCGGGAGGCCCTGCGGGCGGTGCTGGCCTGGCCCCTGCCCTGAGGGGCGCCGGCCCGCGCTGGGTGCTGGCCGTCAGGGGTGGCTGCAGGTCCTGCCGTGTGCTGGCATGGCGTGAAATCATGTGCACTGTTCTGACCAGTCTCCCTTGATTTCTGCGGGGGGCCGGGGGGTCCATCCGTGTCTCCGCTCACCTGGCTTGGCTTCAGCATTTTGCCCCAGAGCTGCGTCGCTTGGGCGCCTTTCCTGAGGGGACTTTTCATCCCTGGCAGCTCCGTGTAACCTTTAACCCCGGGGGGGAACAACCATCTCCTTGTGGCCCACCTGGGTCCCCGGCTCCTTTCTTCTCTGCTGCTGCCCTGTCTCCCCTGTGCTTTGAGGCCAAAAGCTGTCTCTTTCCAAATGTTCTCGGTGCCCGGCGGTGAGTGGCCGGGCAACGGCCTCATTCGATGGGGTGCACGTGGGACGAGGAGAGGAGAGAAGGGGTTCATCTGGGCCAGGTCTCTATACTCAGCTGGCTGACTCGTTAGCCGAGTCCCTGTCCCCGTCCAGGTGGCCTCAGGCCTGGCGGGGCTCTCCCGGGGTGACTGAGGGGCCTTGTAGTGGGCCCGGCCCTTCAGCCCCATGGCCGGTTGGGTGGTGGCCGTGGGCTTGGCCTTGGCACCCTCCTGGAAATAGCGGAGATAACGGCCCCAGGAGTGGCCTCCACGGATGGAGTGTCACTCACAGTGGCAGCTTAGCGAGGCAAGTCGCCGCTGTGGGGCTGTTTCTTTTGTGGCCGATTGGACTGGCCCTGGGCCCTTCCTTTCTGTGCCTCTCCGGTCCGTAATCGGGTTCGTGAACGGTGGAAGGGAGTGGGCGGCAGATTGCTGCAGACTCACAGAGCTGCCTGGTCTCTGTCCTGTGGCCTGGAGTCACCCCCAGACACAGAGAGGCGAGTGGCATTGTCTCCACCCGGCACTTCACACGGCGAGGCTCTGAAAGACCGGAGCCACGTGAGAGGTGCATGGCAGCCCGGGACCCCGGCTCCAGGCCCTCCGGACCAGCCTGGCCACGTGGGGCCGTGTGACTCTGCCTGGCGTCGCGGGAAGCCACGACTCAGACCCCGGTGACACTTTCTTTCCTGTGTTCCAGGGCCGAGCTGGGAGTGACGGGGCAAGAGGGATGCCTGGACAGACCGGCCCAAAGGTAGGCTCTCGGCCTCCTGGCGTCTGCACCCACGGCCGTGGTCATCTTCTTCACATTGATGGCACGGCCAACGTGTCAGTGGTGTGAAGAAGGTCACTGTGGTGACAAGTAATGAGTTGTGACGTTCACGCTCATCTGGGGAGGGCCTTGGGGGTGAGGAAGGCTCTGCTTGGGTCAGTCTCTCAATGGGGTCCTTTTGGGTCCAGTACCAGGGCTGCCGGGGTGAATGTCACAAGCAGGCATGACCATTGCAGCTAGTTTGCTTAGGGGGCAAATCAGCTCCCTTCGAGGGGGTGTGAGCATGGGGGGCGCGTGGAATCCTAGCTCTGAAACCCATCTGTGAACGGGTAGACAGTAAGATCGCGCACACGGGCTGACGCGAGGAATGCCAGGTGCACGGGGCAGGGAGCCTTCCTGAGTGGTTTTGGGGTGTCTACTCCTGGGCATTGCAGGGAGTGAGTAGACATTGTATGGGGGGAACGCGGGGCTCACCTGCGCACGTGAACAAAATCTGGCCAGGGGCACCAGCCGGGGCTGCGGAAACCCCACTCCCCATCTCCTCCCTCCATTGCCATGGCACCGCATGGCTACCCCTCTGCCCCCGCATTGGTGCGAGCCCCCCACCCCATCTATGACCAGCCCTTGTCTCTCAGCTCTGGCAGAGATGCCCAAGGCTGCGCCTGGTGCCTCTCTCCGGTGACGGGCCCAGCAGCTGTTGCCTGGAGGGGTGGACTTGTACTTGACCTCATCCACGTGCTTTGTAACGTCCACGAGGCAGGGCTCTGCGCCTCCGGCTCCAGGAGGCCGCCTGGGGGGCCCAAGGGCTAGTGCCGGCCCAGCAGTGACGAGTACGTGCTCCCATGTGTGCCAGGCCGTGCCGGGCACTGGGGGTGTAGCAGTCAGTAAGACGGGCATGCGCAGCGGTGTGCCAGTGCTCACCCACACATCAGGGCTCAGAGTCTGGCTCCAGGACCAGAGACACCTCTGTGTTTGTAGCCTTTTTCAGCGTTTGAGGGAAAAGGCCTGGGGAGCACAGAGCCAGGGGCAGCGGAACGTGGGGGGAGCAGAGGCCTGTGGCTGCCACAGCAGCGGTCCTGGGGCCCGGGATGCAGAGACGCCGCCTGAAGTGCGGCCCAAGGAGGGCGGCCAAGCTGTGTGCGGCGGCGGCTCTGAGCAGGCTTTCTGTCCCCTCAGGGTGACCGCGGCTTCGACGGCCTGGCTGGGCTGCCGGGGGAGAAGGGCCACCGGGTAAGTGTTCCCCGTGTGCGTGTTTCCGGCGCAGAGGTCCTGATGGCTTCTGTGCAGCGGGGGTGCTTCCGGGGAGATCCTTCCAGAAGGCCCGGGGTCTCTGGTGTGGGGCCAGAGTGCCCCCATTCCAGGGTGGCCTCTCAAGACGGTCACGGAAACCAATGCCAGCGTGACACCTTTGTCTGCGGAAGGTCAGCCCAGAGAAAGCGGGTGTCTGCTACCGGGGCCCAGAAAGCCCAGGTGGCCCCCATTTCCGGAGCTGCCGAGGACCCCTTGCACCACTGAGCTGGAGACTCGGGGGGCTGGTGGCAGCTCCGAGGCCGAGGCCGGGCGCGTGCTGTGGCCCGGGGGTCCCTGCTTCCCTCCTGGGCGGGGCGGCCTCCGTGGGCCGGCTCTTGGCTGCTCTCCAGTCGTTTTCCGCCTTACCTGTTCTCTTTGGAGCAGACCCAGCCTCTTTTGCACTTTGGCCAGTGTGGACACGCAGGCACGTGTGTGAGTGTGGACACACACCAGCACACACGCCTGTTGACGATGTGGGGAGGGTTTGCCCATCCCGCTCCACAGCCCCATGGGGAACGAGGTGGGCTTGCCAAGGCCGTGTCATTCACGCTCTCCAGCCATGACGCGGAGACTGGAACGAAGGCAGCTGTCAGGCCTGTCCATTTGACGGATGAGCGCACATTAGACACCGACTGCATGCGAGGCCCAAAGCTGCCAGAGGTGGGAGGTGGACCAGCGCCGACCCCCAGGACACTCACGGTCCAGGATGGCAGCCCTTTCTTGGGGACCCTGTGGGGCTGGCGCTGGTCCCCTCCTTCCCACAGAGAAGCTGGGAGGGGGCCGCTCAGACCCCACCGCAGGGCCCGGGGGTGCCGCCTGCCCATGGGAACGACCCTGCCTCCCGAGACCAGTTCCCAGAAGCCACCACCTGTCTTACCGGGAGCCTTCAGGGGGCTCCAGACTTCTGGTCACAGTCACGGGAAGACGGATGGCATTTGAGACAGTCGGGGGCGACTGTTCCGAGTGCCTGACGCTGACCCCGCTTGACATCCTAGGGTGACCCTGGTCCTTCTGGCCCACCTGGACCTCCGGGAGATGATGGAGAACGGGTGAGTGCCCGCCCGCCCGTCCCCTCGGTGGTGGTGGTGGGGGGGGGTCCTGGGCCAGAAACCGCCAGGAAACGCTGGCAGCAGTGGGACTGGTTGTCGGGGTGCAGCGTGCATCTGGGGAAGGGGCGGCTGTGGGTGGGTGACGCCGTGGGATGCGGGGTGGGCCGGGCCGCACGCCCCTCCTGAGAGATGCCAGGTGGGGAGACATGTACCTTGACCTCTGGTTCTGCTGCTGCATGTGGTGACCGGGAGCGCTTTTACCTGCCACTGGTCTCCGAGAGAGAGCGAGCGAGAGAGAGAGAGAGAGAGCGTGCAAGTGAGAGAGAGCGCGCCCCCAGTTTCAGGAGGCGTGTGCCCAGGGCGCTGTGGCGGGGAGGGGCGGGGGGGAGCGGTCACGAGCCCGGCTTGTCTCATGGTTCGGGCGGAGGCTGTGGGGGGTGGAGCCCGGGGTTTGGGGGAGGGGGTGGAGGGTCTGGGAAGAGGCTGGTCCTGACCCTGGAGGCGGGGAGGGTCAGAGGGCCGGGAGCGGCAGCCAAGAGCAGTGCTCTGCGCGCAGCGGGAGCCTGGGCGGGGGGCTCTGCGGTGTCCCTGGGGTTTGTCAGGTGCTCTTCCTGGGGCCCCAGGCCCAGCGGTACCAGACTAGTACGTCTGGCAGAGGCTGGAGCAGCCCCAGGCCGGGGAATCCTGCCGCACGGCCAGAAGGAATGTTGTCTCTCTGTCCCGGCCTTAGAACCTGTCCCTAAAATCCTGCCTCGTTTCTCCCCCACAGGGTGACGATGGAGAAGTCGGGCCCAGAGGGCTGCCTGGGGAGCCCGTAAGTCCTGCTCGGGTGGGCGTTTCTGTCCTCAGCACGGTGATGGGCTGCTGGAGGAGACCGTCTGGATAGAACCAGGTTCTGGATAGAACCAGGGACCGGCCTGGAGCATAGATTAGAGGGGAGGTCGCCTTGAAACAGACATCTGGGGGGTTCTAGAGCAAGGAAGAGAAGGAAAGGCTGGTGGGCAAATATTGCCTTCCCCAGGGGAAGAAGCTGAGGCCCCGATGGCTGTGTTTGGAACTCCATGTTGCAGTCATGGGGTGGAGCACAGGGTCATCATGACGGGTGTGTAGGGCCATCATGGCGGGTGTCCAGGGCCATCATGGCAGGTGTGTAGGGTCATCATGGCGGGTGTGTAGAGCCATCATGGCGGGTGTGTAGAGCCATCATGGCGGGTGTGTAGGGCCATCATGGCGGGTGTCCAGGACCATCATGGCAGGTGTGTAGGGTCATCATGGCGGGTGTGTAGGGCCATCATGACGGGTGTGTAGGGGCCATCATGGTGAGTGTGTAGGGCCATCATGGTGGATGTCCAGGGACATCATGGCAGGTGTCCAGAGCCATCACGGTGGGTGTGCAGGCTCTAGGCATGGTGGGCACCTAGAGTGCACTAGGCGAGTGTCCAGGAGCAGTTGTGGGGACCGATCAAGCAGTTTGCCGTCCCTTCTGATGCCTACACTTCTCCAAAGTGGAGCCTTGCATTAGGGTGGCCCTGCCATGGCATCAAATGGCTCTTTTCCTGAAGCCGATTTCTGTTAGGGCCCAAGCAAACTTCCTCAGCGACAAAGGACACCATTTACCTCTCACCTGCGGTTCCTTCTAAAATGTCTCATTTTTGTCGTCCACGTTACCACGGCCTTATACATCTGGTGGTGTTAATTGGGGGGAACATCGCAAGTGGTACACGGCAAGAGCCTGGGTTGAGCTCACACCTTCACCGGGAACTAAATCCTGCCCAGGATGCCTGATTAGCCTCTAAGGAGAATCCATTACACAGGCGTCTCCTTAACACACGCCGAAGCGACACCTTCTGGGTTATTAGCTTCTAGAAAGCACTTACAGGGCTGAGTATTTAAATAACGACAGGGATGGCTACGTGGCACCGAGTGTGGGAAGGATTCCTCCGCTGGGTCTCACGACTTTCCATCAGAATTGAGGGTGCTCAGGCCCTGGTTAAAGGCTGGAAGAGCCCCCCGCAGGCGGGGCGGGTGTGAGGTTCAGGAGTGGTGGGCGATGCCTCTGCCGTGTCGCCGTCTAAATCTCATGGACTGCGCTGGGGACGGCACTGCCTTGGGGCTGTGTCCCTCCCTGTGCACACAGGGCTGTCCCCACACGTGCCCTTCGCTGCAGGGGGCGGAGGGGCTGAGCTCTGGGCTTAGTGGCCCCCAGAAAAGTCCCCTGTGCTACAGCTCTGCCTTGGTCCCGATGCCCGCATGAGAACCCGTTTCTTCTCCCTGCGCCCTCTGGTGGCCGAAGTGCAGTCATGTGTCACTGCCCGGAGGGAGCGGGTCACGAGAGACGTGGACAAAGGCGCTCCTTGCCGCAGAGTATCTCCGTGGCCTCTGCTGGGAGGGCGTTTGTGTGCACCTGCCCTGAGCCAGCCTGAAAGGGCTCCCTTGACTTGAAAGGCTCCCCTTGCTCTGAAGGTGCCCCTTGATCCCCTGTATGAGCTGCCAGTTCATTCCAGGCCCCGCCCCTGCTCCCCGGGGCCCAGGTGGAGAGGTGGGGGCAGGAGGAGGCATCGCAGGCGAGGACCGGGTGCTCCCCATGCTTCCCGGGACACGTGGACACTTGCGTTGCTGCAAACGCTCTGGGGGGCGGGGTGGGGGCTGCGGGGTTTGCCTGGGGCAGGGCTGGGGCCGGACTCTTGGCCAAGTGTGAACAGTCCTTGCTCTTTCCTCTTGCAGGGGCCGCGCGGTCTGTTGGGGCCGAAGGGGCCCCCGGGCCCTCCTGGACCTCCGGTAAGGCCCATCACCTCTGCCTGTGTGTCCTGCTCGGACACTTGCCCTGGGCTGGTCGAGGTGTCCGCGGGGCTCTGAGGCCCCTCGACATGGGGAGCCCTGTGCAGGCGTGGGTTTGCAGGTGGGAGCACAAAGACCCAGCTCCTCCTCCTCATGCAACACATGCTGTTGTAAACACCCCCCGGGATGCCTCATTTCTTTCTCTGAAGGCACTGTGAGCAGCTTCTGGAAAGTTCTGGAAGCAGGCAGCCCATGGTTCTGGCAGGGCTCTGTCCTGGTGGGTGGCTTCTCCGGGTCTGGCCCACCCAGTGCTGGGGCCGGGCAGCTCCGTCGACCCCTGGCCGATCCAGAGCCTGCAGGATTCTTTAACTCTCCCCTTGCCCCTCCCCAGGGGGTTCGCCATCGCTCGGCACGGCGAGGGCAGGACGCCGAGTGGAGTTGAGTGGGATTCTCCCTGTGAGTGCGGTTGATTCTTCAGCGTTCTGTCTCCTTTTTTCCCTTTTCTTCCAATGCCATCCAGGGTGTGACAGGCATGGACGGCCAACCAGGTCCGAAAGGAAACGTGGTAAGTCTCTCTCAGGGGTCTGCCCCCCGCCGTTGCTGTCAAACCAGAAGGGAATCCGAGGTGGAGGGCACAGGCCCTGAGCCCCGGGGCTGCGTGGAGCCCGAGCGGGAGAGCCAGTGGCCATGGGCTGGCGGCCATGCTTGTTCCCACCAGAGCCAGACCGCGTCCGTGCAGGGGCGGAGGGAGCTTCCCATGTCCCTGCCCTGTGCTCTGGTGACGAGCACGTACTGTGAGCCAGGCCCGCCGGGAGATAGGGCTCATGGCTCTACCAGGAGACTTTAATGCGACGTTTTGGGAACTTTCTGCCAAATAGAGCACTTTCTGGTGGCTTCCTCTCTCGGTTGCGCCTTCCCGGTGGCTGTCTGGGTGCGCCAGCAGAGGCAGCGGGTGCCCCTCACATCCGGGTCAGCCTGGGGACCCTTGTAAGCGCCAAGCCTGCTTTGTCTCTGCCGCGGGGCCACCTGCTTCTTCCCGTCTGTGCATCCTCTCCCGATGCTGGTGGGGGCCCCTGCCTGCCCTCCGGAGCCCCCGTCATGCCTCGCTTGTGTTTCCTCCAGGGCCCCCAGGGAGAGCCCGGGCCCCCGGGACAGCAGGGTAATCCAGGTGCCCAGGTAAGTGAGCGGCGGCCGGCGGGGGTGCGGGTCTTCGGTGGGGTGTCCTGGCCCCATGCTGCCGGTCCCGGCCAAGGGCCCTACAGCGGCATGTGGCCTAGAACCGGGTCATCTGGGCACCGATGGAGAGGGTGCCGGGGAGGAGCTCAGAGCCGGCCAGTCCCCTGACCCTCCCTTCCTCTCCTAGGGTCTTCCAGGTCCCCAGGGTGCAATAGGCCCTCCAGGAGAAAAGGTGAGTTGGCTGTGCTGGTATAGGGACACCCCCGCCTCCGCAGGGTGCGTTCCTGCCCCTGGGAAGCTCACTCCGCCGCAGTCTGGGCCACAGAAGTGCCGGTCCGTCCCCAGCTCGTGCGCAAGTCTGTTCCTCCCCCAGAGCCAGGGAGGCTCCGATCCCTCCGCACCGAGGAAATGAGCTTGGGGGACGATGGGGGGTCTTTGCCTTTCATCGATCACAAATTCATTCGTTTGCTCACTCGTTCACCGTGTAGCTGTGTGGAGGGGAGGGTTGCCAGGTTCCGGGAGGAGAATATAAACAGGACACTCAGTCGTGTTCGACTGTCGGTTGTATGTTGTGTTGTTTTGTCGTCGTCAGCTTTGTGCGTTCTTTTTGCGGAATCTGGCAAACCTCCCCCCCACCCCCAGCTGCATCCCGCGCACCCGCTGAGTCCTAGGTGCTGGGGGAGAGCAGGGCCATTCGAGCACCTGCTGAGCTCGGGCTCGACCCCAGGTCTTCCCACGGGCGGCGAGCACTTGGCTGGCAGGGACCACCCCCAGGGTGCGGTTGGTTCTCAGTAGCTCAGACCCCCGGGCACCGTCCCAGAAACCTTCCTGCCTCTGCTTGGGGTGGTTTTGTTCCCAAAGCGAAACTGCAGGCCCAGGAAACTTTCGGGGGGGTCATCTCCTTTGGGGGGTTCAGTTGCCAGAAGCTTCCGTGCCAGGGGGCATTCAGTGGGGGTTCAGTGCCTCTGAGCATCCCTTTCAACAAATGTTCTTGGACCAGAAATGTTGGAAAGTGCCCTTGGGAGCCACCTAGGGGAGAGGTGGCCCCAGGGCTCAGGGGGTCTCTGGTTTGTTCTAGGGTCCCCTGGGTAAACCAGGCCTGCCAGGAATGCCCGGTGCTGATGGACCCCCGGTGAGTACTCTGCCCGCCTCACCCCTTCACCACCACCTGCCCCATGTGCCCCCGGGGCGGGGAGCCCAGGCCAGCGGCTGCCTCTCCCTCCCCTCGCCCCTGGGGCGGCGAGGTGCCCCTCCCTGTCTCCCGTCTCCCACGTCCACTGATGAGGACCCCATTGGTCGTGTGATCGGTCGCCCAGTAGCCACGGGACTTCAGGTGCACTTTTCCACAATGGGTTCCAGTCGAGGCGTGGAACTCCGGGACAGGAGCGTGTGACTCATCGGGAGTGCTGGTTGATGACCAGAACCCAGCCTGCGCTGTTCAGCCTGCGGAGGGCTGGGCTGGGCTCCGGGCTGTTCCCCGTGACACTGGTGTTTGAAGGGAAGGATGGCGCGTGCCGAGTGTATTTTTAGCCATCACACACTGAGAAGGCGGGTACTAACCAGCGCGTTTGCAATGTGTGAGCACAGCTGTGGAGCCAAATCAGGTGCCGCCTAGAAATAGGGAGCCAGTGACAAGTCCAATCTGTGGCTGAGCTGTCAGAGGGAGGGGTGGGAGGTGACGCACGTTCGGGGGGTGTGGATTTGGTGACTGTTTGAGGTACAGCTCCCTTTGCACGGCTGAGAGTGGCGTGGTGCAGGGCATCACGCACCAGCTGTCGCCCTGTCCCTGTCTGAGCCAGCGGCCCACCCCCGCCCGCCCCATGCAAGCTGCCCCAGGCCCCCCTCGGCCTCCTGCATCCCGCATTTGGCGGTGTGGATGGAGTAGGTGGTTTACCCCTTTTAACTTACAGTCACGCTTCATTTCCGCTTCTGATTACAAAATAACGCACCGTGTTATGGAAAATTAGCAAAATGGATGAAAAGACAACAAAACGGAGGCCCCTCCAATCCCGTCCCCAGGGCTCACCCCACTCATGGCCGCTGGGTGCATCCTCCACGCATTTTCCCATGTGCACGGTGTCTGTCATGGGCCGGCCCGCAACCCAGTGGGGCCGACAGTGCCGGGGAGCGGGCGGGCTGCAGGCCCCCACCACCTCCCTGACCTGACTGCTTCTGCCCTGGAGAGCCCCTGTCCCCACAGGACAGCCCTATGCCCAAGACACCCTGAGGGGTCTGGTCTCCTTCCTGTTAGACCTCGAAGACCCCCCCACCCCATGCCCATGGAGCCATGGGCTTCCTCTCCTAGACTTTGCACTTTCCACTCCCCCCAGCTGACACTTAAACTTGAAATATGAGCGCACGGCGGCCCGTCTGAGTACTGCAGTGCCAGCCGCGCACCCGAAGGAGCTTAACGCTGAAGACGCGAAGGGAACAGGTGCCTGTTTTCGTATGTGAATTTGCAGGAACAGAGAGATCGAAGCACGCTCTCCAAACAGGACAGGGTTTCCTTTCTTTCTTCCCTCGACTTGCTTGGGTTCGGCCTCAGCTGCGGAAAGCAAGGTTGATTTAAAGTCCTTCGGAAGGAGGGAGTGTTTCAGAGCAGATGCACTCGAGTGTGTAGTTAAATCATCCCGGAGAGCTCGCGACGGGGGACGCGTCGGGGGAGTATGGTTCAGAGGAGTATTACTGAGCCAGTAAAAACCAACTTTGGGTGACACGAGAAAAGGCCCGCCACGTAATATTAAAGATACATCACGCGATGCCACTTTGGCGTGTGTGTGCATGAGGGGCCAGAGGAGCCGTGTCCCACAGTTAGCCGGGGCCGCTGAAGCCGGTGACGTCATGAGGGACTTTGTTTCCTTTCCCACTTGCCTGATTGTCTACAAGGAACGTATATTACTTTTTTAATCAGAAAAATATCAAATATAAATAACTTAAGCTTTGTTATTTCTCCATTATACGAACAATGCCCGTAGAAAGCTTGTAGAAAATGCAAGCTCGTAGAATGGATTGGAAAACAGCTAGCTTTTCACCACAGAAAACTCAGTCTCTTATTTTGGGGTATTTCCTTTCATTGTTGTTTGTACCCACATTTTTTAAAAACATTTTTTTAACATATTTTTTTTTTTATTTTGAGAGAGTATGTGAGCAGGGGAGGGGCAGAGAGAGGGAGAGACAGAGCATCCCAAGCAGGTTCTTCACGTCAGCACAGAGCCCGATGCGGGGCTCGAACTCACAGACTGTGGGATCATGACCGGAGCCCGTGTCGGACACTCGACCGACGTAACCACCCAGGCTCCCCTGTTCCCACATGTTAAAGTGAGCTTTGTGTTCTCCTCCCAGTTACTCATTCTATAAATACAACTTACACTGGATCTAAAGAAATTTGGCCTCAATTGAAATAATGCTAATAACCCTGAAAACTGCCGACGTGAGCTGGCCACGCGCTGGGTGCCGGGCGCAGTCCGGAGCGCTTTACCGACCTGCTCCTGGCAGTCTCTGCGGCGACTCCGTGGGGCAGGCACCTTCTCACCGCCACCCCGTGAGCGAGGACGTTACCTCGTGGAAGGGTGTTGCTCGCTCTCTGAGGGACCCACGTGGCTCTGTCCGCAGTGTGTGTGTGTCACCTGGAGCCCGGGGCCCAAGCATCCACACCCGCACTCCCTGTCCGCACGGTTCCTTAACGGAAAAATGTCTGTGGTTGATGGAAGCTGTAGTAACGTGGCTCAGAGGGCGTATGTGGCACACAGGGGGCAGGGCCCACGCGTTGCTGCCCCCCCAAAGCAGGACACCTTCTCCTTGGCTCTGTTGGGGTCTGGCCCCGCCACACGAGGCACTGGCCCCACGAGCCTTGTTTCTGAAAGGCGGTGTGGCAGGCGGTGTGGCCGTGTGGGCCAGAGCAGCAAGTGCGGCCCATCGGGGGCCTGATTTCCCTCGAAGGCGGGCACCGGCAGCCCCCTGAGGGCCCCCCGCCTGCAGAAGGACTTCTGTAGTCCCCACGTGCCTTGCCGTCAACAGTATCCAATCCAACTGCATGACTAATAAAAACAAGAAGGTAAACCCCCAGATCATTTATTCCGAGAGGTGAGATGTTGGTCCCCATAATGCTGCTGCGTTCTAGAAGACTCAAGCTGAAAGAGCACCTGGGCCACCCTCTGATTTGACCCATGAGGAGGTGGAGGCCCAGAGAGGGCAAGTGTCTTCCCCAGGGTCACACAGTGGGTCGGATGCAAGCAGGTCGAGAATCAGCAGCCTCAGCACACCACTCGGCCTCTTTACTGTACCCCTTGGGGTGCTCCTGGACAGAGGGCAGCGTGTCTCTTTCCGCTTTTACTATCTGTGTCTGCCTCGTGAGCTCAGAGGCCTACAGCTAGTGACCAGCCCAGGTTGGAAAGTCAGAGAGCTCGCATTTCCGGGAACTGAATGGGTTGGGGCTCGGGAAGCTGGGGCAGTGACCCAGGGGCCACGACCGTTTCTTCTGGGCGTTGACTCAACCTGTATTGTGGCAGTAGGTCCACGTGGAAGGCTGAGGCACCTGACAGAGACCTGGGGACGTGCTGGGACCCCAGTCGAATGACAGGGCGTGGCCTCCCCGGCGTCTCAGGACGTGAGAGAGCTAGGTGTCCAGACTCCGGCCCCATGTCCCCCCTCCTTGTTTGGCACAGAATTCTTCATGCCGGGAGATGTTGAGCAAATGCCCTGTGGTCACTGTGCCGGCTCACCTGCACTCGGGGGGCGGGCTGGGTGCGGTGAGTCAGGTGATGTGACGGCGCCTGGGTGCCACCGTTCCCACGTGACACATGGGGCAGCAGAGGGACAGGGCTGAAGGGCCGGCTCAGGGCCCATGGCTGCGGGTGACCCCCAGGCTCGGTTGCCTGATGCCTTTGACTTCTTGCCTCTCTGGTTCTTGTTTCGTGGTTGGGAGTGTGGGGGGGAAGGCGATGGGAGGGGCCGGCTCTCCCGCCCACCTTTGAAGACAGGGGTGCGGAGCGGCCGCTGTCTAACGCCTTCTCTCTCCTGACAGGGGCACCCTGGCAAAGAAGGCCCTCCAGGCGAGAAAGGCGGCCAGGTGGGTTCAGAAGGGAGTGAGCGGGGGCAGCTGTGCCCTTCGTCTGGTGTCTGTGCCCAGGGGTCCCGGCCTGGGGCGTCAGGGACCTCCACCCATCTGGTTCCCCGGTGACCCTTCCCCGCCCTTGCTTACGCGCATGGCCACACATAAGCTGGGTGACTGCAGGTTCTCGGCCAAGGGCTTCTGCAGACCCGTTGCCCTCGTTTGCTTGGGGCCAGGACGTGGGGCTTAGAGTCGGGATGGAGTTTCCAGGCAGCCTGGCCCCCAGGGGCTCGCCTGCTGCCCTGTTTGTGGCAAAAGTCCGCTTCTGCCTCCCTTCATCCTGGCCTCCCCAGGCCCGCACCTGCGCAGAGCCGGGGCCGCGAGTGCTCAGCAAGGCCCCAGGCTGTCAGGGCCATCTCTCCCCCAGACGGTCAGCCCGCGTCCCCTCTCCCAGTCGGAAGCTCTCCCACGCACCCAGTGCACCTCTGCTGGGAGCACACTTCTTTAAGGACGGCCCCCAGCATCACCCCCCCGCCATCTCACGGCCCCCCTCGCGCTCCTGGACCGCTGGGCGGCGGCCACACTTCGGTCTCAGCAGGAGACACGGCAGGCGTCCCCGTCCAGCGGGAGCCCCTTCCAAGGGCCTGATCCGGGATGTCCGCTCTGCACGGAGCAACGGGAATTTGCTGGCGGAAGGGACGCTTTCTGGTGGTTGGGGGAGGGCCCGGGAGTGGACTGGACGCGACCAGGCCCCAGACGGGGCTGATGGCCTTTTTCCCCTTCGGTTTCAGGGTCCTCCCGGCCCCCAGGGCCCAATCGGCTACCCGGGTCCTCGAGGAGTCAAGGTGAGGTTCTGGCAGCTTCAGGTCTCCCTGGATCGGGCAGGGCTGGATTGGGGGCGCCGCAGCCCGGCCCCCCGGCTCGTGAGGGAAGGTGGGATCTGGGGCAGAGGGCCGGGGCCCAGAGGGGCCAACCCGGAGCCGGGGGCCTCTCAGGTGCATCTGTGACAACACAGGCGTCAGGATGGGGACACCGGTCCGTCTGTCGGGACGCTGCTTTAGTGACCACCCAGTCCCCCCCCCCCCCCCCCCCCCCCCCCCCCCCCCCCCCCCCGCCCCCTGAGCCCCGCACTGACGCACGCCTCAGCCAAAGTGAAGTGCTCGTCCCTCTTTCCTGGGAAACTCAGGAACATTCCTTCAGGGCCATTAGCACGTCCAGAGGGAGAGGGTCCCTCCCCTGGGGGAACACGCAGGAGGGGCTCGTGGGAGATGTCCCTTTACCCACAGCCGCGTCTGCGCTGCCGAGGGGCTCCCAGAGCCTTGTGCCCGGGGCACGGAGATCCAGAGCAATGCCCCGAACACGGGCGCGCCTGGTCCGGCACAGCTAACCGGGTTTACCTGGAGTCGTGTGATTTAATGTCCAGTCGTGCCGCTTTCTGGGCACGTGGGGCACATTTATACGGAAAGAGATGGGCCCCAAGGAGCCTGTGTGGCGGAGGCTGGTGGAGGTGGAGGGGAGGGGAGGGGAGGTGTTCTTCTTTCTCTGCAGTGTCTGAAAGCTCTAGGTGATTCTGGGGCCTCAAACAAGCTAATAGCTTACTTTCTTTCCAAAGGACTTTAACTTGACGTGGAGGGAAATGTATAAACGTGTTTACAGACACAGGTGCTTAGTCTGGGGAATTTGCACTAACACACCCTTCAGCCCCTGTGCCGGTCCACACCGTTTACCATGCCTCATACTCTGAGCATTTTTGCACCTCGGACGTGTGCGCCTGGCCTGCGGGGTGGGGGTTGGAGAACCCAAGACCTCAGTTTTCAGCACCTTGTCCCAAGTTACCCTAAACTCGATGCCTCAATCAGGACCCAGACTCAGAACTTGCTTATTCTGAACCGCGCACCGCACACTGGACCCTGAGGGGTCTGAGTGCATTTCCCAGGGATCACGATGTCCCGAGGGCCCGACGCAGACCTGCCTCCCAGGGGTCGGAGCCGGGGGTGGGGTCAGGTTTCGGCCTGAAGCAGGCTCTGACCCGCCCGCCGTGGGAGCTTTGTCAGGATGACTGTTTCGCAGAAATGCTGATTATGTGAGCCCTGTGCATGTTTATTTTATAAATTCTTGTCACAAAAGTGTCTGCCAGCTCCGTGGCTAATTGCATAATGCTGAGGCTGTGAGCTGAAAGGTGTTTGCTTTAAAATGTTTATGGAGAAGGCTCTTATCTTGTCTATCTGATTAGAATTCATTCATGCCGGGAGCGATCCGGTTAGACTTGGAAGCAGAGAGTGGGAGGGAGTGTGGGGCTGAACGCTCTTTTCACTGGAGAAATACATTCTCATTCCCTGGGCTTTTGAAAATGGCAGTGGAGTCCACAGCCTAAGGGACGGCAGGCCCCCGAGGGAGGTGACGGCTCAGGGCAGAGAGGTGGCGAGCCATCGCCCTGAGGGGCAGCCAGCCCCTGGGCAAGCAGGGCCTGGCTTTTCTCCACCGAGTCCTGCCTTCTTCCTGGGGAAGGGCCCCTCAGTGCGCTTTGATTTTCCCGGACCTTTGTGAGGGGCGTCAGGGCTGGACTGTCAGCTAAGGCGGATCCGCCACTGATGGAGCCTGCCGGAGCGGGTGGGGGGCTGGGGGAAGACCCTAACCATGAATTCTCTTGAGCCCTTGGGCAAAGCCCTGTTCCTCCCTTGGCTCCTTTGCTTTCTGTCCCCCAGTCCTGGCCCCTTAGGGCCACAGTGGATGCCGCAGTCCTGAGGTCCTCAACCAGGGCCGATTTGTGCCTCCTGGGGACGTCTGGGCATGGTTTTGACGGTCGTGATTTGGAGGGGGAGGGACTACAGTCATCTAACGGGTCGGAGCCAGGGATGCCGTGCACAGGGCAGCCCCCGCGACGAACTGACCCAGCCCCGAATGTCAGCTGTGCCGTGGCCAAGACACCTAGTCGATTTGTCTGTGGGCCGCGTTCCCCTGGCCTCTGACCCGGGTCGGGAAATGGTAGCACTCGGGGTCTGGGAGGGTGTGGGCACAGGAAGCCCGCCCCACCAGCACCGCAGGAGGGAGCAAGCTGGTGCCAGGGCCCCAGAACATCTGTCCTGCGGCTGCTTGTGGCTGCCTGGGGCCATGGGCGGGGGGGGGCGCATGCAGCCCAGGCCAGGCCCAGCTCTCCGTCCGCCTCCAGCTTTTCTTGGGGCTTCTCCTCGGTTCCTGGAAAAAGGCTCAACAGTCTGTGCACAGCTTTTGCCACCAGAGGGCATCTGGCAGCCCGAGGGTCCCCGGAGGTGGCCCCGCCACCCTGCCTGCAGCCTCGGCTGGAACACAGGGGAAGCCTGGCCTCTCTCTGGGGTCCCGTGGGCAGCTGGCCGCCGTTGGCGTCTGCTCCCCACTCGGAGGGCCAAGGCTGTGGACACCTCCCTCCCCTCTGCCTGGTCTGGGCGAGGTGCTAACGCGGGGGGGGCGGGTCAGAGGAAAGTGGGCGAGTCCTGCCCTTACAGTTCTCGTTCGGCACAGAGATCCGTCCTGAGCCATGTCATTGGCAGTGGCGTCGTTATTATTAATTGGTGATTAATAAGCTGACGGCCCATTATCGTGTATCAGTAATAGTCATACAGAAGGACAGTAGTCTGACAGCATGTAGCTGTTGTGTTTTGAGCACCTGCTGTGTGCCGAGTGCCCGAGGCCTTGTCTGCCTTCTCCTCCCACCACAGGAACAGGGTAATGGTCGTCGCCACCCCACTTTCCCAATGTGGAAACTGAGGCACTAGGCACCTGGGACAATGTCAGAGGCCACGAGCTGGGGCCCATCTGCCCGATTCCAGAGCCCGTGCTGAGGCCTCACGTCCCACCTGCTCCCCAGACCTCAGAGAGATGGATGTTTCCAGAAGAGGGCAGATATCAGCGGGGCCATCTGGGAGTCACTGGCGGGGTGGGGGTGGGGAGGACTTCCCCTCGAGAGCTCAGGAGAGGCTCCAATGCGTCCGACTCACTCTCTTCCCTTCATGTCTGCACAGGGGGCCGATGGCATCCGCGGTCTGAAGGGCACCAAGGGCGAGAAGGTGAGTGCGTCCCCTTCCTGCCGCAAACGGCCCAGAGCTCCTTCCGGTGCAGCCCTCACAGCTGCTGAGGCTGCCGTGGCCTCTGAGTGTGGAGGGACGGATACACCCTGCAGGATAGACTGTGGGCGCACCTCCTGGCGGGACTGAGGGTCTGGGGCTTTGCGCTCCACCCCACCCACCCAAGGCCAAGGCTGAGGCTCGCCACTCACCTGCAGAGGCCAGCGGGCGCTCCACGCCCCACGCCCCACCCCCAGGCGGATGCCTTGCAAGGCAGCTGGGAGACGGGTCCGTGGGGGTGTGAGATGCCCGTCCCGGGCACTCCTCAGTCCACGTGCACTGCCTCAGTTTCCCCTGGAGAGCCGGCAGAGGAAAGCAGAACCCTGAGCCCTCGTTCTGGGTCACCTGCAAGTGTGAGACTGAGGGCCCTTGGGGTAAGGGCCAAGCACAGTCCCACGGGGCAGACGATGTCCCCAGCGGTGTGCCCGGCGGTGCCTCCTGCCGCCCCGAGGTCCCTCATCCTATTGCAGGGGTTCCACGTTTGTCTTGTCACTTCTGTCCTTTAGCTGGAGACAGGGCTGCTAGAGCGACGGGGAAGGTCTCTTCCCTGGAGGCCCCCCTGGGGCGGGGGCAGCCCGCGGGGTGGGGGTGAGGAGTGCCTCCCGGGACCTCAGTGTCCGGGGCCGCCGTGGGTGAGTCCCCGGCCTGTCACAGAACAGCAGACGCGCACTGCGGGCTGGGGAGGAACGAGTTTGCGTCGAGTCCCAGAAAGCTGCCTCCATCCGTGTACCTGCTGGCCTGGGTGCTCAGGGCCAGGCCCCCGATGGGCAAACGAGGTCAGATCAGGGCCTGGACGCTGAGAGGGAGGGCAAGCCAGGCGGCCCCTTACAAGTATCTGAGGGTCTTGTCCGCATGGGGACCCGAGTGCACAGTGGCCCTGACCCCTGTGTGTCCCCAAATGTGCAAATAGCATATTATTGTGTTCCCTGGGCCAGAAGATGCAGGGCCCGTGTCACTGAGGGCTGGCCCCTGGCCCTTCCCTCCCACAGCTCCTGGGGGGCCGGCCCGGGTGTCCGGCTTCTCTGGGGCATCCTCCCTCTGGACCCCGCTCTGCTGCTTGCCTGTCGGCAGCTACTGGGCCCCAGCGGTGTGGGGCGTGGGGCTGTGCACAGCTGTGCGGGGTGCAGGGGTGTGGGGCCACGAGCTCGACCCCACAACTGCAGAGGGTTATGGGGACACCCTTCACGAGGGATGGGACGCACACCTGCCCCCCGCCTGGCAGGATGACACAGCGGCTCTGGGCTTGGGGCCGTGTGCTGAGTCGTGGCGGGGGGGCAGCCATCCCGGAGGGGGGACTCTTTCATGCAGACCCGACCACTGTCTTGTCCTTTGTTAGGGTGAAGACGGCTTTCCTGGGTTTAAAGGAGACATGGGCATCAAGGGTGACCGGGTGAGTGTTTGGGGAAGCTGGTGGGTGTGGGGGTTGGGCTGGCATGTTTGGGGCCACAGGACAGCGTCTCCTAATGGAGGGACGGCTCCGTGGGGGCTCCCGGCCGCAGGCAGAGACAGCTGGGAGCCCAGAGGCCCGACTCGGTGCATGTCCCCCCCGCCCACTGGCCCTCAGCTTCCGGCTTGAGCCACGGCGGCTCTTGCCTGGCGTTAACGCCTGGTTACTAGGGTCACCTGGGGTCACCTGGCCCCTCTGCGCTGTGCCCTTACCCCCCTTGCACAGGGGGTCCGTGGGGACTTGTCTTTCTGCGGCCGACACTCTGGTTGGCAGAACACTTCATTTGGTTCAGAAGAGACAGAGGGGAAGAGGCTGCAGAGATGCCGTGTGACCGGGGAGGGCTGGGTCCCCACCCACCGGGACGGCCCCTCGGCCCCCGACACGCTCCCGTGCCTTTAGGACCCTGCGCAGCTGCTGGTTGTGTCACCTCATGCTGGGTTGTCAGAAGCTGCAACGCACAGGTTGTTTT
Source organism: Hyaena hyaena (assembly GCF_003009895.1). Classification (NCBI taxonomy): domain Eukaryota; kingdom Metazoa; phylum Chordata; class Mammalia; order Carnivora; family Hyaenidae; genus Hyaena; species Hyaena hyaena. Next base: position 394,900 of record NW_024081144.1, on the reverse strand, counting down.
TAATGAATAATTTACCCCCGCGTTGGAGGAAGCTGCTCAGTCCAGAGGGGGACAGGTGGGCTCGCGTGGCAGGCGCCCACGGAAGGCCACCAGCTGCATTTTCCACTGAGCAGGGAGAGGGTGAGGCAGGTGACGTGGGAGGGTGGCTCCGGGCCGTTGGCCTCCTGCTGCTGCTGCGGTGCAGGCCCGCTGAGAGTGAGCGCGGGCCCCGGGCGGGGGGACGGGAGGGCCTGAGCCAGTGGGGGGGGGGGGGGCGGGGGGGGGGGGGGGGGGGGGGGGCAGGGCACAGCCGTGGCAGCAGCTGGCCGCGCACCTGCAGCACTGCTGTGGGCTGACAGAGCGCTGCCGTGCGGCCGCCGTGATGTTCCCTGACAAAACGGGCATGCAGGTGCCTTTTCAGAACGTGCCGGCGCCGGAGGGCCCCACGCGCCTGGCGCCGTGTCACAAACTCAAAAGGCAGAAGCGATCTTGGCCTCCATCAAAGGCGGAGGAATGAAAGAGATTCATTTCACAGTCGTGTCCCAGTTCTGTCCTGCTAACAACAGCTGTTCTAGAACTTCCTCCATGGTGACGGGACTCTGCCCACATCTGAGGGGTCTCTCTCTCTCTCTCTCTCTCTCTGGCTGGTGAATGTCCTTTTTATTCTGCCTCTGACAATGCCGTGCACACACTTGGGGTCCGTGTTACAAGGGTACATTTCTGAAAGAGATGGCACAGAGGATGTCCGGCAGTCATGCGCCAGGCTCTGCGGGCAAGCCTGCCCTTGGAATTGGGGGGAGTGGGAGACCGACAGCAGGGACACTTGCTCAGACAGGGAGTGGAGAAATTTCTGCCCAGTGCTTGGCCTTTTCTAGGTGCTCAGTTAACAAGTGAAGGGTTCTTTTCTTAGAAAAACACTTGTAGGGACAGAGAGTTCTGGGTCTGCAGACATGACCTTATGAATAAGGAAAGTTAATTGGTCCTTCGTTATCCAGGGGATGCACGTTTTTGTTGGGGGTACGGCCATCTTGCAGCTGCTGCTGGGAGCCAGTGGTCGGCGTGATCCCGCAGTGGGCAGAGGGCCAGGGTGGGGGCTCAGACGCCGGGCCAGGTGCTGCTGTGGGCCCCAGGGAGCCCCGGGTCTTGTCGGGGCCCAGGCTGCACCGCGGGGAAGTGGGTTGGGGCTGCATCGAGGACCCTTGCATCTCTGAGACACGTCACGTGGTCTCCCATGGGTCTGCCATGCCCAGACCCTGCGCATCAGGGCCATGGTCCACCCCTGTGCCTCCTGCGGTCCATTCCTGCCTCAAGGACAAGGGCAGCGCTGGGCAAGCAGCAGTTCCGAGCTCCGGTGCCGGCCATGGTCATCTCAGCCGGGAGGGACTCATTGGAGAGGCGTGAGTGTCCGGCCTGGACAAAGCTTCCCACCTCTGCGCAGGGGGGCGGTGAGGCCACTCAGCAGAGCCCCACAGCTTGCTGTACGGCGCTCTGGGGTCTCAGACGGCAGCACGTGCCGCCTGCCCGAGGCCACCGGGTGCGCCCAGCAGGTGGAGCGGCTCCTACCGTGAGATCTTACCTGGGATGCAGACTCTTGGGGCCAGAATGGCCATGGGAGGCGTGTGGTGGGAGGTGGGGACAGGGTCCTTCCTAACCTTCTCTTTTTTGACTTGCAGGGGGAGATCGGCCCCCCTGGTCCCAGAGGAGAAGATGGCCCTGAAGGCCCGAAGGGGCGTGGAGGTCCGAACGGCGACCCCGGTCCTCTGGGACCCCCTGGGGAGAAGGTAAGTGACAGGAAGGATGCCTGCTGCTTCCTGGGGTCACAGACCCCTCTGACGGCCTTGGGTGCCCAGGCTGGTGACTCGGCCAGGCTGAAGCCCCCAGACGGGGTCAGGCGTGATCTGACTCGGGCCCTGTCCCACTTGCCCAGCTTCCTGGTGAATTAGTCTGTTGACAGGTCGGTCCTTCCCTTGTCCTGAGTCGGGTCTCTGAGCACTTGGCCAGCGCCCTGGGAGAGCCTCTTCCTCCGGGTGCCCAGAGCCTGGGGTCTGAGCCCTGCGCCTGCAGCACCGCCTTTCATCCAGGGACTCGCGACGCGTACCTGTCCTTGGACCTGTCCCCCCGCCCCTGCCGCGGCCCTGGCCCAGGAATGGGCGCTCGGAGGGCCCCAGACGCCCGCCCAGTCTTGCCCCAAGGACTCTTTACAAAGCTGTTCAGCAGAACCTCCCGGATAAAGAGTTCTTTACTGGAGATTTGCCTCAGTCAGGGCATTGTCTCTTCCTGCTTCCTGTCCGGGCAGAGGAATTTTCCGGGGATACAGCACCCCAGGGGGCAGGCAGCAGCCCCTCGCCGTCCTTGCTTGGCCTGGAGAAAGCGGATGGTGGAGTTAGGTGCTGGCCAGATGACACAGCCCCTTCTTTTTCCCCAGGGAAAACTCGGAGTTCCGGGATTACCAGGTTACCCGGGAAGACAAGGACCCAAGGTAATTTATGAGGGTATCGGGTGTTGGGACACCAACGTCCCTGGGGGGGCCGCCATGGCGAAACCCAGTGTCACCCTGCCCGTCTCCCCCAGGCTGTGCGCTGTCCACAGCCTGGGCGTGAGGCTGGTTGAGTTGGACCGAGGTGCGGGGGCAGTCAGCTGGTCCTTTCAGGAAACAGGGCAAAGCCAGTCTGAGCGAGGGCCGTGCACCGGGTCCCCAGCCCCCGGGCCCGCTGCCTGCTCTGCGCCTCGGACGCAGAAGCCTCCCTCGCCTTGCTTCACCCTGGACACTTGGGGGTTATTTGCTCGTAACAGCATAAAAGGGAGACGAAACCTTCTGTACAAGAAACCGTGTTCGGCTTTAAGTGAAACATCTCCTCCAGGCTTTGGAAATCATTTAAAACATTATTTTTTTTCCAAATCTCACCTTTTATTATTCATGGTCCTTCCTTAGAAAATAACCAGCTGCTGCACTGAAGGCATAATTAGCGGTGGAAGCGCTTTGCTTCTGTCACTCTGCCTCTCCGGCTTCGGCGCCTTTCCAGACTCCCAGGCTCAGGCTCGTTCCCGGGAGGGGCCCCGCAGGCCGGCTGTCCCACTGGATATTTCTTTTCTGGCTAAGGAATCAGCTGGCCTTCCCGAGGGATGCTAATATCCATTTGGGGCATGTAGACCACACCGCAGGGAGGCAGTTTGCGATCAAACTGCAATTTGTTCAGTGTCCGACGGTGATACACTGAACAGGACTAGGCACCCTCCCCTCCCCCCCCCCCGGTCTTGGAGCAAGAGGGACTGATGAACTGTATATGTCCCCTGGGGGGAGGAGCAGAGAGAAGTCTTGGGGGTGCGGACCAAGTTCAGGCTGTGCCCTTGGAAGGAAGCCACCTGGCAGTTTTGGTTTGTTTTTTAAAATATTTTAAGTTCATTTATTTTGAGAAAAGCAGTGACAGTGCAGGTGGGGGTAGGACGGGAGGGGTGAGGAAGAGAATCCCAAGCCGGCCCCATGTTCGCAGTGCAGAGCCTGGCGCAGGGCTTGAACCCATGAAACTGAGATCGTCACCTGAGCCGAAACCAAGGCAGACGCTTAAGGGACTGAGCCCCCCAGGTGCCCCCACCTGGCAGTTTTAAAGCCCTCAGGAGTGCCTGGACACGGTCGCCATGACCAGCACCTGCGCCGAGACCTGCGCCCAGGTGTCCAAGGCAGTCTCATGCCTAGATGGGCAGGCGGGCATAGGGGTGCAAGGTTTGGACGTGTGTGAACTTTTCATGGTCTGAGCACACATTCAGGTCAGGATTTTTAGCCACAAGAGAGCAGAGGCCCGCTGAAGACAGCAACCACCTCTCAAGGGCACGGGAAATGTCTGAGCATCTCAGGGAAGTTCACAGAGTAGATGTCTGGGTATTACCCACATCAGAGTCACCGAGTGTATCTTTTGTCTACACGCACCTTGTAGGTTTCTAGAATTAAATAGCTGTTAGTTGTTACAGTCAGCGCATAGATTTGCATTAATTTCTCACGTTACAAGCTGCCAGGCTTTATTTAGAGGTGTTCTGGGAAGATAACAAAACATGACAACAAAACACGGTAAACAAAATATCATAAACGTAAGATGCACACACCCCTTTCCAGTTCATCTCAGGAGTCTGTGTGCCCTGCTCTTCCCAGATACCAATGTTCCGAAGACATGAGTGTGCAGAGAGGGAGAAAGGAGAAGCATGGTTAAGACTCAGCTTTGGTGTTTAGATTTAGAGGCTATGAGTTGCTTAGGAAATATTTACTGAGTGAGTGGGTGATAAATGGATGGTGAATGATGGGTGGGTGGGTGGATGACGTTTGTATAGGTGGATAGTTAGAGGAATGGATGGGTGAGTAGATGGATGATGGGTGGATGGATGGATGATGTTTGTATGGGTGGACAGATTAGTGGATAGTTAGATGGGTGGATGGCTGGCTGGGGGGTGGTGGGTGTATGTTTGGACAGAATGGATGGATGGTTGGCTAAGTGGATGGATGGGCAGGTAGATAGTTGGATGGATGGATGATGGGTGGATGGATGGTGGGATGGATGGATGGGTGGGTGAATGAGTGGATGGATGAATGGATGAATGGTTGGATGAGTGGAGGGATGGGTGGATAGGTGGGTGGATCTGTGGGTGAATGGGTGGATGGATGAATGAATAGATGGATGGGTGGATAGTTGCATGGTTAGATGGGTGAATGGATGGAAGGGTAAGTGGGTAAATGGATGGATGGGTGGATGGATGGATGGATGGATGGATGGATGGGTGGGTAAATGAGTGGATGGATGGTTGGATGGGTGGAGGGATGGGTGGATGGATGGGTGGGTGGATGGGTGAATGACTAGATGGGTGGGTGGGTGGTTGCATGGGTGGATGGGTGACTGGATGGAAGGGTAGGTGGATGGATGGGTGGGGTGGGGGTGGGTCGGTGGAGTTTGTGTCTGAGGCTGTGAACTGTGACCGGCCGCTGGCACGCACAACATAGCTGGTTGTCTGGCCCTGCACTCATGCTTCCTTATGAACCCCCTCTCTTTCAGGGCTCCATTGGGTTTCCTGGCTTTCCTGGTGCCAACGGAGAGAAGGGGGGCAGGGTAAGGACAGCGTGGCCTCCAGTCACGTGGCTTGTTTTGCTGTTGTTTGTTATTTAACGGGTATATTTTCTAGCATGTCCTGTTTATTCTCACCCATTTTGCTGCCAAAACCACTTTCCGCCCGGCCAGAGACTCTCCCCGTACACAGGGCGGGTGGTGGTGTGGGAGGCGGGGGAGCAGCAGGAGAGGAGGGCGCGCTTTCTGGTGAGCGACCACGACCCTGACCCCCTGACCGCTCCTTGGGCCGTTAGCGAAACCCAAGTCTTCTCTCTTCAACCCGAGTGACTTTTCCTCCAGGTGAATTTTTAAAGGAAGGGAAGGAAAAAAAGGAGTTTTTTCCCATTTTGTATGTTACCTACTCTGCGGGTCCAAATTCAGGCAGCTCCTCCCCCTTGGTATTTGTGAGCTGGAGCTGCCGTTGTCACAGGGCACCTGCCGGGTGGTCACTCTGTTGTCACCTTGAGCTTTGGGGCTGGGCTGGAGAAGCCATGCCCCCCAAGCCATCCTGACTCCCCGCTGGTCCAAGCCGTCTGACAGGGAAATCGCAGGACACTGTCTGAGCACTGCCTCTCGGGACACGGGATGGAGATGGCCATCCCGGTCCTTCAGTTCTGAGCTGGTTGTCCACAGGCACGTGGGACAGAGGGGCCTGTGGTTTGTGGGGTGTGTGCAGAGCACGCCTTGGGGCAGGGGGACCCCACACTTTGGAAGAGGGGCCGCAGCTTCTGCAGCTACTGTGACAGGCCCAGCCCGTTCTGCGCCTCACGCCGGAGCTCCTGGTGCGGGAGGGCTGCACCTCCCCGGAGAAGCACCTGCTCCGATCTGTCCTTGCCGTGTTTGAGCAGAGGCGGTGAGCTCTCTTGAAAATGGAGAGACCCCTCAAGTGAGCCAAACCCAGGCAAACCAGCGTGCGTGGGGCCGATCCCCAACATGGAACACAAGGAGCCGCCCTCGGTGCGAGTGGACAGCGTGACAGGGGCCACTTCCCTCGTCCGGTCCGGAGCTGGATGTCCACGTGCACCTCCCTGCGCACCCGCCCGGGTGTCCTGTCTGAGTCTGCACCTACTGCTGTCTTCGGTGACCACCTTGGTGGAGGCGGGCCCTGAGGACAACGAGGTCAACTTTCACAAAAGGAAATGGCCTGGGCAAGGGCGGAACGGGACTGGCAAGCCCGCCCACGCGTCACGGGAGAAGTAGTCCCTGTGCCCTCCCGGGTGCCGGGGACACAGAGGCAAGTGGGGGACGTGGGGTCTGCAGGAAAGTGGCCAGGCCTGTCCCTGGGAAGCGTCCGAGGTGGCGCTGCGCACGAGCGAAACGGCAGGTGGCCACGGTTTCACCTGCGCCTCCTGCCAGGAGACCCGGACCGCTCACGGCTCAGCTCGCGGGCTCCCCACGCCCCGGTCCCCGCAGGCGACGGAGACCTCACCGCGCACTGGTGGTTTTCAACTCTCCCTTGATGGTGGCAGTCCAGCTGGCATAACCCTGACCAAGTTAGGGGGTCGTTCTTGCCGTCCTGTCCCTGTATCCCTCCCTCCATCCATCCCTCCCTTCCATCCCTCCCTCCCTCCATCCATCCCTCCCTCCATCCCTCCCTCCCTCCCTTCCTCCATCTTCCCTCCCTCCGTCCCTCCCTCCCTCCCTCCCTCCATCCCTCCCTCCATCTTCCCTCCATCCATCCCTCCCTCCATCCCTCCCTCCATCCCTCC
>NW_024081144.1:353978-388077 GCF_003009895.1 Hyaena hyaena | reverse complement strand
TCCCTCCCTCCCTCCCTCCCTCCCTCCCTTCCTCCATCTTCCCTCCCTCCCTCCCTCCCTCCCTCCCTCCGTCCCTCCCTCCATCTTCCCTCCATCCATCCCTCTCTCCCTCCATCCCTCCCTCTGTCTTTCCCATCCTCTGTCTGTCCCTCCAGCCCTCCCTCCCTCTCCCTCCCTCCCTTCATCCAAATGGCATTAATTGGGCACCTCCGCTGCCCCCAGGCCTAGGTGCTCTTGGAGCCCTGGGGACAGAGCCGCAGAAGCCCAGGTCCCTGCGTCCTGGAAGTTGCCTTCCAGGGGTGGGGACAGTGAGCAAGTGTGTAAGTAAAGCAGATGGCGTGGCGGATGGCGGGGTTTGCTCAGGGACAAACCAGATGTGCGGGGAGAGTAATGGCACAGGTAGGGACGGCTCAGGCCCAGCCTGGAGGGGTGGGGGCGCCAGGCTCGCAGATGCCCGGCAGCAACCCGCGAGGCCTGAGCAGGGGGCGGAGTGGGGGAGGGGCATGGGGACGGTCACCAGGCTGCCGGGGCTCAGAGCCCCCCACGCGCTGCCGTCTTGCCACCTTCGAAATGTCCTCCCTGAGAGTCCCAACGGGACATTATGGAGAAGACGGAGTCCCGTGCTGCCTGCCCCCGCCGGTCCTGAGCCACCTGCTGGCGGGGAGACCGGGGGGGGCGGTGCTCCGTGGGGCTGGCGGCTGAGGGGGCCCGGGAGCCTGAGTCCAGAGATGCCGCCTGCCCTTGGCTTTTCGGCTGGAGCAGGGCCGTTTGTGGGACTGTGTGCGCATCCCCGTGAGGACAGGAGGACCGGCTCTCACAGGCGAGCCACCAAGGGACCGTGGACAGGGCGCTCTCTGCTCAGCAGCGTCCGTCCCTCTCCGGCACGCGTCACTTTACGGGGAAACTGATGAGCACCAGGCCACCCAGGATCGGGGTCTGAGACTCTGTCCTGCCCTCTCTGTGGCGCCGGCCCGGCTTGAGGGCACGGGGTGCAGGGGAGAAGACGCGCAGCTGCACGCACACACGCACGCACACACGCATGCACACACGCACGCCAGCAAGTAGCCAGGGCCGGCCCCGCGTCCACACTGGTAAAAGCCGGTGGCGCGAAGGAAGCAGATGTTTTATTAATATTCATATGCAAATATCTATTTGGCGCCAAAGGATAGCATCAGATAATTAAAGGAGGGAAACCACAGTGCGTTGTTAGAAGCAAACATCATCACCTCATCATAGTAAACCGGTTTATTAAACTCATTTTGAGACACACAAAGCGGTTCTGATTCTGGCAGCGAACAAATGAAGGATGGGGAGAGACGGCGCATCAGGTGGCCTTTTGCAACTCAGCTCTGCCTTGGGCTTTATCGCTTGAAACTGGAATAAAGTTGTGGGAGATGAATCGAGAGGCGGTGGGGATGCCGAGGCGGTGGGGACGCCGGGGCGGCGGTCCGCCCGTTGCTTCTGCGCGCTGCAGGCGAACGGCGCTTCCTAGCGGTCCAAGCTCTGCTTCCGAGAAAAACAAATGCGGTGCATCTGTTTTCTGTGGTCTGGAGAAGGCAAACCACCACCACCGAGAAAAAGGAGCCTAAATTCTATTAGGAGAGAAGCGAACGACGCCGGGTACATGATTTATATATTGAGCCGCAAGTTTGCTTGTCTGTGGAGGCTGTTGAAAATTTAATGGCTAATATTCTTAACTGTAGCAAAAATAAATTATGTATGAAAGGGGTTGCAATAATGATCCCCTTCGCCCCCGCCGCCAAGAGAGATGGAGGGAGGGAGAGGGCGGGCGGGAGGGGAGGAGGGGGTGTTGATGCCTCTGGAAAGGAAACCAGAGAGCGGCGGTAAACATCCGTCAGACTGCGGGGGGGAATATTGGATTTCTACAGGCCTGTGTGGAAATACAAAGCTCTGCGTATTGAATGTGCAGAGAAGTTGCCTCAGCCTGAAAAATCTGTAGAAGCACAGATACGGAGGGCAGGCCTTCCTCCTTTCTGTTTCTGAGCTCTCTCGCCGGGGCCACCACCCCGGGGCCACTGCCCAGGCGTGGCAGATGTCTCTAGCCAGTGACTGACCAGCAACTTCTTCTCTGATTCTAGGGCACACCTGGGAAGCCTGGACCCCGGGGGCAACGAGGCCCGACGGTAACGCCCCCTGGGCTTCCAGAGGCGGAGCACACTGCAGGGGGCGTGCTCCCCGGGAGGGGAGGGAGGTCTCTAGAGCTGGGGGTGTGTGAGCTCACCCTGCCTCTCTCCTGCCCTGCAGGGTCCGAGGGGTGAACGAGGCCCCCGGGGCATCACTGGGAAGCCTGGCCCCAAGGTAGGTGCTCAGTGCCCTCTGAGGCTCAGCCCACTGCCCGCACGCACCGTGGGGGACCCAGGGCCTCTGCATTGGGAAAAACAAAGAAAGTTTGCTGGAGGGTATTTAAGAAGGAGCTGGGCCAGCGGCCCTTGGGCAGGTCAGGTTGAGTGGAAGCAGGCGCCCAGGCCCGACACAGCTGTGGCAGGAAGGGCCGCCCCACACTGGGAGCTCCATGGCCGTTGGGGGGCAGCCCCCTGGGCTTTGCACAGATGCCAAACCATCTGGGTACCCCCCCATCCGGTTCTGGAGGGAAGGGGCTGTTTCTTCTTCCCGCCTCGGAGGGAGAGCCTGAGACGGTCTCACGCCCCCTCCTCCCGCCTGGGGGCACCGATGCCCCCGCCCCGGACTCCCCGCGTGAAAACGCGTGCCAGCCAAGCAGGCCCGCCCCGTCCGGCCGGGACGCCATTCCAGAGTGCGCCCCCACCGAGGGACGTGGGCCTTCTCGGCTGGGATGCAGAGCTGGCCCCCAGTCTAATGGGACATGCCCACCGGAGGCTATAGGACATTCTCCCGCGCTGAGCCCCGTACGGGGGCTTGTGGGGGCCCCGGGGCAGACGCCTGGGTCTTCTTGTCATGTGACTTTCCAACATGTTTCCCAGAGGGAGCACGGCCCTTGCCCCTGCGGCGGGCTCCTCTCCAGGAACCGTCACAGCCCTGTGGATAGCAGCTCGGGGTCTGATGTGTGTGCCCAGGGGACAGGACAGGGGCCTTTGGGAGCATGGATCGGTGGCTGGAGCACCCCTGCTCTTCGCTGGGAGTCCGGGGGACCCGCATGGGTGCCCGTGTGCCTTGTGTGACTCACGTCCCCGCGACATCACGGGCCAGAGTGCCCTGTGACATGCAGTAGTAACAGAGGGTGATGGTAAAACTGTCCTTGACCTCGTCCCTCCCTTCCCAGGGCAACTCTGGAGGCGATGGCCCGGCTGGCCCCCCGGGTGAACGGGTGAGCACCGGGAACAGCGCGGCTGCCTTACACGCCCCGCCCCGCCTCTTCCGGGGGTGGGCTGGGGAGAGGGGGCACCTCTCTGGTCCTGCTGAAGATGAGCGGGAGCTTTCAGGGGGCGTGAAGTCTCCTGCCTGTGGAAGTCGACAGCCCCCTCCCCTGGGCCCTCGGCCCCAAGCTGGGTTCCCCCCTGCCCCCCACCCCGCTCCCCGGACTGACCTCCTATATCGCGTTGCAGAGGGAGGGGCTGGAATGAGTGGAGGAAGGATCGGGGGGACCACAAAGAGATTTTGCTTTAAGAACCAACAACTTGAGAGGAGGGTGGTGGGTCCCCCGGGCCCCGTGCACGGGAACACGACACCTGTGCTCAGCGGGCCGTTCTCTGTCCCCAGGGCCCCAATGGACCCCAAGGACCCACTGGTTTCCCTGGACCCAAGGGCCCCCCGGTAAGTAACGTGTCTCCCTTGCTGGGCCGGAGGCAGGGGTGTCGGCGGGGAAACTGGAGGGACCCGCTGTTCGGAAGTGCGGGCTTGTCCCTCATCCAGAGGAGGAACACGATCTTCTGGTTGGGTCCGGGTTGAGTGACCCAGGCCACCGTTCCCAGTTACCACCCACCTGGTCACTTAGAGCAGCAGAAACGTGCTCTCTCACAGTCTGGAGGCCGACAGGCCCAGGTGGAGGGGTGAGCAGGGCTGTTCCCCGGGGCTCTGGGAGCACCCCCCGCCCCCGTTCCTGCCCCCACCCACACCTGCTCCCGCCCCCACCCCACCCCCGCCCACTCCCAGCTTCCTGTGGTTGCTGGTCAGCTGGGGCCTGTACGCCCGTCACTCGCCACTCGGTCTCTGCCTCCATCCTCATGTGGCTGCTGCCTCTGGGGGTGGGGGTGGGGGCTCGGGGTCTTCAGACTCTGTCTTCTTACGAGGACACCAGTCACTGGCTTCGCCCCCCCCACCCCCAGTGCAGTGTGACCTTGTCTTGAGTTGATGACCTCTCCAAAGCCCCCATTTCTAAATGGGGTCGCCTTCACTGGTGCGGGGGGCGGGGACCGGGGTCGCCTGCCCTGGTGCGGGGGGGGCGGGGACTTCCACCCGTATTTTGGGGTTACAGTGCCCCCTAGAAGGAAAGGTGTCTAATGGTAGGCACTGCTGCCGGACGGACGCGCTGGAGGTCAGCGATCAGGAGGAGGCGGACCCGGGTCCCCATGCCGCCCGCACCTCCCACAGCCGCACCTCTCCCGGCCTCAGTGTCTCCCCTGGGGGGTGAAGTGTGGCGCTCAGGAAGGCTCTGTGGGTTCGGGAGGTGACGCACAGGTGCTGGGTCCCCACACAGCACTTTGTCACTGTGACCCTTGCAGGGACTTTCTCTGACACGAAGTGGTGTTTCTTGTCCCCTGGTTTGGCATGAAACCCCGAAGGTACATGGGTCTCAGAACTGAATGGGACTCCTCTTTGCCTCTTTCTCCAGGGCCCCCCAGGCAAGGACGGGCTCCCAGGGCACCCTGGACAGAGAGGAGAGACCGTGAGTAGTACTGGCAGTGTGGGGGACATGGGGACACGGGGACGCAGGCCAGCCTGGCCTCTCCCACAGCCCCGCGGGCTTGGGAGAGGGCAGCCAGCTTCGGGAGGGCCCCCGAGCTCCGGGCGGTCTCCCGCTGCCTCGGGGCCAGCCCGTCTGCGGACGGCCCGCGTGGGCCAGCAGCGTCCGGGTGGCTCTGGTCAGAAGGCGGGTCCCGGTCCCCACCGTGTCCTGGCAGCTTGCAGCTTTGGCCCAGGGTCCCGTTTAAAACCGTTGTGGCAGCAGAAGGCCAGCGCACGCTGAGCCGTGAGCCACCAGCCCCCTCTTACTCAGTAATAGCCTCAGTCATGAGCCTGCCCAGGGCAGCCCGGGTCATTATGTCTGGAGGCTGAGCACTCAGCGTGTTCAGCAGGAAGAAAGAGCATTTTTCAGAAATAACATCACTCCGTGGCCCTGTGGGCCGGCACGCCGCGCCCAGGCGTGTTCTTGGGACAGCGTGGGCACATCTGTGACCTTGAGGCCCCAGGCTCGGACGGGTGGGGACCTCCTGGTCACCAGAGAGACGGTGCAGGTAGCCGGGAGGGCCCCTTCGTCTCCACGGCCGGCTTTCTCTGCGATCACAGGCCTCTGACGGGTGTCACACGAGGCTTTGAACGCCGCAGCTAACCCCCCCTCCATGCCTGCGCTACAAACAGTCCCTTTGTCTCCTGGCTCATTGTGATGAGGCTTCTTTTAACGACCCCTTCCCCGGCGTGCTGTGTGGCGCCCGCTGGCTGATGAGTGCACATCACCTCGCTCCTGTTTATAGAGACAAATTAAAACATCTCGTCTGAGCTTCTGCCTGTGTTTCTTGCCACTGTCCTGAGGAGACAGGATAGAAGGCTTTGCCAACTGTGTGCCTTGCTGCCTCTCACTGAGCCCGAGCAGAGGCTGGTGGAATAATGAAGCGGCGCGTCTTTGCTGGGAAAGGAATGTGGGGGCTTCCCGCCACCTGGGCCGCGCCTGGCCGCCCTCCCGGACAAGGGCGCCTGGTCTCCAGACCCGGCCAGGATGCAGGTCTCCAGCACGGGGCGTCCTGCAGGGTTGGCTTTGCTCTTTAGAAAACCGATGTAACAAGAGGGCGTGGCTTCTAAGTGTGAACCCCAAGCACGTTTCTCCTGGGGGGTGCTCAGACCAGCTGAGGATGGTCCCGCCCTTGGGGCAAACAGAGAGGCCTTTCCTGCCGTCTGCACGGGCTCCTGCCTCCGCTTGGCACTTCTCCCGTGGCCCCCCAAGCCAGGGTGCCCTTGACCTGCCCACCGCCCCTTGTTTCTGACCCTATAAATGCTGCCTGCAAGGGCCTGCTTTAAGAATGACCACTTCCGGGGCGCCTGGGGGCTCAGTCGGTTAAGTATCTGACTCTGGATCTCGGCTCAGCTCAGGATCTCACCGGCCCTGAGTTCTAGCCACTTGTCGGGCTCTGTGCTGACATGGCAGTATCTGCTTGGGATTCTCTCTCTCTCTCTCTCTCTCTCTCTCTCTCTCTCTCTCTGGTCTTCACTTGCACACACGCACGTACACATACGCACACTCTCTCTCTCTCACAAAATAAATAAATCCAAAAAACATCCGTGCATTGCATGCCTCTCCCCTTAGGCCCCGAGAGAAGAGTCCTCTGAGATTTGCAGATGTTGAATCCGCTGTAGGCGCTGCAGGGTCCAGTGGCCAAGCATGAAGTCTCAAATGCTGGCCCCGCGGCTGTCACAACAGGGAGGCCCGGAGCCGCCCTGCTCATCAGCCACACGGGCCGGCCTCCTCGCCCTCCAGGTCTCCCTGTGGCTTAAGATTCCCCCTCTCCAGATCCTAGAGCTCCCGCTAACAGTCCCCGGGGGTCACACCTGTGTGTCTCTGCCAACATCTCACGGCATCTGCAGGCGACATCTTGATGGCATGGGCTGAGCTCTTAGATGAGCCCAGAAATGAAGCGTCCGTGCTTTGCAGCCAGCTTTCTCCTTGAAGGAAGCACGTGTCGCAGAGCCACTGCCTAGAGCGAAGGCAGGGCTGTTGCACATGAGCCGTGTGCAGGCAGGAGTGAGAAACCTCCGCTGAACCGAGCTGCCCGATTACGAAGGCAGCGAAAACCCCATTGTTTCCCTGTTTCCACACATGCCAAGCAGCGGGCGAGGTCACCCGTCACACAGGAGAGGCGTTAGCAACACACGTGGGGCCATTCCACACAGTCACTACTGAGAAACGGCCCCGAGGCAGCTCCCGCGTCGAGCTTCCGGAGGCTGAGAAGTGGCACTGAGTCTGCTGGGAAAATGCACACTTAGTGACGTTACAAAGATTAACGGTCTTAAAATCTGTTCCTCAACCCAGAAACACGGCGGTGGAAAAGCCGCGAGTGAAGCTCACTTGTGTGGCTTCTTTATCTTCATGAGACTCATGCACAAACGAAAGAGGGGAGGGGCCCTCTCCAGTGCAATGGAGAACATTCGCCTTCAGGGGAAGGGGTGGGAGCGCGAGCCTCCTGGTGAGACCCGCTCGCCATCTCGGCGTGTGACTCTCTCCCCACAGGGTTTCCAAGGCAAGACCGGCCCCCCCGGGCCCCCGGGCGTCGTGGGCCCACAGGTGAGCAGAAGCAGCCCCGCTTTCATCGGCCATCTGTGCGGCGCCCATGCGGGAGGGAGGTGCCCCCAGGTCGGGAAGGTGTTGGTGCTGCTGGCGGAGAAGCCCGAGTCCCACAGCTTGTTAACATTTGGGGACGGGCTTTGCCCGGGAGCCAGACTTGAGAACAGGGGACGGTCTGCTGAACAATCAGCGTGAAGCGAGCCTGCAGAACAGAGGCGGCTGGCGGGCGGTCGGGGCCTGGCCGGTTGGTGCCAGCTCCTCCCTTCCCCCCGAGGCTCTGGCAGCTGGGCCCCCCCCCCCCACCGGCTCTGGCTAGTGCCGCTGGCAGGTCACTGCAGAGTGGCCTGAGCCAGGACTGATGGCCTAGAGCAGCGAAACGGGCAGTGGGTGCCCACCTAATGCAGCAGCAAGATATTGACCCGCTGCAGCCGCGGACTGCAGGAATGTGGGCATGCTGCCTGCATCTTGTGTGGCCATCGGGCTGCCCTCACTGCACACGGCCGCCCTGTCTGCCCCGTTCTCTTCCTTCTGGATTTTTGCTGGAAGGTGGAGACTGGCAGAGCGGTGTGGGGTTGGGAGGGCCCTCCGCCTCTGCGCCCAGGGCCATCCTTAGTTTGGGAAAACAAGGTTACTACTCCCTGGAGCGTCTCTGGAAAATGTCCATGGCTAATGTAGACTTTCCCCGCAGGGTCCCACAGGAGAAACGGGTCCAATGGGCGAGCGTGGCCACCCTGGGCCCCCAGGCCCCCCCGGTGAGCAGGGGCTCCCCGGCCTTGCCGGGAAAGAAGGGACGAAGGTGAGTTAGTCGGGCCTCCCTTGCAGGCCCGGACCTCCCTCAGGGACCTCTGTGTTCTCCGGCTCTTTCCCGATGAATGAGTAGTGTCTCAGACACACGCTCGTCACGCCGTCGTCGGCTCCCCACACAGATGATCACTTTTGCCTGGGCTGAAGGAGGCTCTGAGCTGGGGGGGAGGGGGGGGGATGCCAGCCGGGGGCTGGGGGGTCAAACCGTCCTTGGCCTTCTGCCCCGGGGCCGTTCCTGGCTGACCTCCCCTTCCCCTGGCTTCCACACTGGCTCCCAGCAGCCCTTAACCCACCCTGATGCTTCATGTCGGAAACTAATTTAGCAGAAGGCGACCATGAAAGGGTTTCTCACTGTAAGAGGCCAAAGAATAAATAATGAAGACGGAAAGCGGGATGTGTTCCCAGCCGGCCTCTTAGCGTGGGTCCTGAACCTCCTCTTAGTTCCTCAGGAAGCCTCCCTCACAGCCGGGGGCCCCTAGTTGCTGGTCCTAATTCCTGGGTACCAGCTTGAAAATGGCAAGTTTCTCCTCACCCAGCTTTTCAGTGAGGAACTCAGCAGGCCCAGGCGCTCATGTGAGCGCACGTGCGAGAGGAAGTCTGAAAATAACGGAGAGCCTGTAAAGCGTTATTGAAAGAATTACACACATCTGTGCTGGGGTACACATGTGTGCACCTAAAACCACACGTACGTGTGTGTGACGTGTGTAGACACACACGTAGATGTAGATGGGCACGTATCCCCTCCCCAGGAGGGCTGAGTTTGGAAAGGAGGCCAAGGGCGTGCTGGTTTGGAGATGCCCTCTGCTCCCATGTTGGGCCCGGAGAAAATTCCAGAAGATCCGTCAAAGCTTTCATGTGCTCCAGGGAAAATGCTCAGGCAGTCTGTCTTTTCAGGAAATGTGGTTCTGGGCTCGGAGCAAGTATCTTGGGTGATAACGGGTCTATTTTGGATGATGTGGCCAATGGCCTGGCCACAGGCCCCTTTACCTGAGAACGACTTATGAGGAGTCCCGAATACATGGAAAGGGTCAACGTGGGGGCAGAGTAGCCACCTGGCCCTCAGCTCCCACTCAGCCCACCGTGGCCCCAGAGGGATGGGGTCTGTCCCCAAATCGCACACGAGCCGGCCTGCAGAATGCGCCTCCAGGGCGTGAGCAGGGGCTGTGGTCCTGTGCCCAGCTGCCCATGGGCAATTCCGGGCACGACTCCGCGGCTCCTCCTGGAGCTGGTGTCCGGGGCGGCCCCCCTCCTGCCCGAGTCCGGTGGATCCTGGAGAGGAAGCCCCGACCCCCCTGCACCCCGTCCTGGGTGGCACTCAGAAACTAATCTATGGCTCTGATTTCAGGGCGACCCGGGCCCCGCCGGCCTCCCTGGGAAAGACGGCCCTCCTGGATTACGCGGCTTCCCTGGGGATCGCGGGCTTCCCGGCCCAGTGGTGAGTGAGAGGCCAGGCGGGGGATGGAGCTGGACGCCGCCCAGCCCGGTGCCCTCGCCCCTTGGTGTCCCCAACACGTTCCTGTTGCTTTGCAGGGTGCACTCGGACTGAAAGGCAGCGAAGGCCCCCCTGGCCCGCCGGGCCCCGCGGTGAGTGCTGCCGGCGACACACACGTTTCATCTGGCCTCTTGCTGGCAGTCTCGTGCGCAGGCAGACAGGGCGGCCCCCAGGGCCAGGAGAGCGTGCCCGCCGGCCTCGGCCCGCTGTGGGGCCTCGGGAGGCCACGTGGAAGAGGCGGACAGCGGGCCCCTAGCTGGCAGCTGGGGTGACCACGAGCCAGGGGCCCGCTGCGTGAGGACAGGCAGAGAACTGTGCGGTGTGCAGGGAGGGCCGTGCGGCTCTGTCCCGCCCTCGAGGAGCAAGGCACTTGCCCACGTGCCCGGCGTGGGTCTGGGCCTGGGGCTGTGGGAGCGGAGAGGAAGGGGCACAGGCCCCCTGTGTGGGAGCACAGGCTGCCCACGCACAGGCGAGGCAGCACAGGGGCCGTCTGTGACCGGAATGGCCCCTCCAGCGTTCCGAGTCTGGTCCGCACCATCGCAGGGAAGCCAGGCGGAAATGAAAATGGTGCCTTTCTTTCTGATAAAGGCCGGTGCAGAACGACGCCGGGCGACAGTGGCCTGCCGGTGCTGACCCGAGAATTAGTCCAGGTTCCCACCCATCAGTGGTGCCCGGGGACAGAGCATCCTCTATAGAACATGTGACATGGGGGCGGGGGAGCCCTTTGTGGGCAGGCAGAGCCAGCGGGGAGAGGATGGGGGCCCAGGGCAAGGGGGGCACGCCAGGCAAGCACTTAAGGAGGCTGTGTTCTCAGACCCCGGGGGAGAGAGGCAGGCACCTGCTTGGAATTATGGGCAGGGAGGAGCCAGGAGGGGACCAGAAACCCAGAGCCTCGAACGCTGGTCTAAAGAGCATGTGCTGCTGAGAGCCCTGGGAGCTACTGAGGGCTCTGGAGCGGTAAGACTTCGTGGCACTTCGGAAAATCGTATCCATGCATTTGAGAGCCTTGGGAACAAACCATTTTCTCGTTCGTGCCAGGGATCCCCGGGGGAGAGAGGCCCTGCCGGCGCTGCCGGGCCCATCGGAATCCCAGGAAGACCCGGGCCCCAAGGACCTCCAGGGCCGGCTGGGGAGAAAGGAGCTCCTGTAAGTACCGCCTCGGGGGAGCGGGTCCCCTACCCGTCAAGCCTCACCCCTGCCCCAGGGGCTTGTGGGAACAGGGAGGAGGGTGGCGTGCTTGCTGGTCCCCCAGGAAACTGAGTGTGTCCCCAGTGTCCTGACTGAGGTCCAAGGATGGGTTCCCAGTGGCTTCTTTCAGGGAGTGACCTGAGCTAGGGGGGTGCCGGGGAGCTCACCTGTGCAGCTGTTTCCCAGCACATGCACACGGAGGGGCTGGGGACAGTGCGGCCTTAGCCTCTGCCGGGCTCCATGTGTGGCCGGGTCACAGTCGCCCAAGTGAGAGAAGGATGTGGGGGGTGGGGGCCTCCTCTGCTGGTCTGGGGCCGGAGGCGTGTGCTGAGAAGAGAGGCTTCTCCCTGGACCCCGACAGCCGGCCATCAGTGACCCTGAGTGTGGCCCCGCCCGGCGTGGAGGCCTCAAGAGACCTCCTGCCCCAGCCTTGTTTCCATTTGGGAGATTAATGGGCCCCGGGAAGCCGAAGGCCGCTCTCTGCCAAGCGCCTTTCCCAGAATAACCACAAAACACCCCTTGCCGCCCTGATGCGCTCCTGTGCCGACCGTATTTGGCTTCCACCACACGGCTTTGCAAACCCCCAGCACCCCGCGTTCAAACAGCCCCAGAGACCAGCGTCAACTCAAACTTCCCTTTGGAATTGAGGCGTCAGAATGAGTGAGCTTCTGGGGGGAAGGAGCAAACGCGCTCACGGGCCATCCCGGCAGTTAGGACGCCCATGCCGAGGGATGCCTGTTAGAAAGATCTAGTCTTCCTTGTGCGATCTGCGCTTGGCAGTTCGTGGGTAGAAAGGGCCCCCTGCTGACCCCACGCTGGGAAACCCCGTTCCATGTGGCATTGGCGGTTCCGATGCCGTTTTGTTTCCACTGAGGCCCTCGGACATCGACTCGGCCGAACTCAGTGCCAGAAACCCGCCTTCTGAGGTGCTTTCGATGCATACAGAGCGCACAGGTCTGGCTGGAAACGGTTGGGTTCGTTGCTTCAAGAGAGGAAGTACTTGAGCAGAACTCTTTCGCGGGTTCGTTGCTTCAAGAGAGGAAGTACTTGAGCAGAACTCTTTCGCGGATGCAAAGCTTATCTTTCTCCCCAAACAGCCCCAGGGGGAGGCGGCCAGGCGTCCCCCAGCACTGCCCACTGACCAGTCATGTCAGACGGAAGATTCCAGGCAAACCAGTCAGCCTGGGCCTTTTCTGGCTCAGTTAGGGTTGAAATCTATACCGGCAGGAATGAAACTGAGGGGCAGGGAGTGAGCTGTGCAGGCAGGAGAGGGTGGGACGGGACAGTGGCACCGAGTAGGCGCTGGCCACCCGTAGATCTGGACACTGAGCACACATTTCCCGTGCCCCCTCCCCAACCCACTCCCCTGTGCTGCATCCACGGAGTGACACGGCGACCCAAGCGAAGCAAGGGCTTAGTGAGGACGTTTGAGATCACCAGGGGCAATTACGAGGGAAATGAATCAAAATTACGAGGAAAGAGAGATGGGAGCGTGCACGCGTGCCTGTTTGGCGGGGGGAGGTGTTGGCAGAGAGTTAAAATGGTAAGAACGTTGGCGGCGGCCAGAGCTCAGGCCCTCCCGGCCGCTAGCATTGGCGAGCCCGCACACAGGCTCAGGAAGCTGGCTGGCTGGGTTTGAATCCGGGCCGCACGGCTCACAAACTGTGCCTCGGTTTCTCCATCTGTAAAAGAGGAGCCCTTCCTAGGAAACGCAGGGGTGTGCGGGAAGTGGGTGGCAGGGGCTGGGCTTAGAGGGGCCCTCAGTGTAGCTGGCTGAAATCCGTGAGGACCAGCAGGGTCAGGGCCCAGGATGCCTGCTCCCAGCCCCGGGGCCTGTCCTCTCCGGAGTGATGAGCCGGTGACAGGGTGTCCCCACGACGGAGCTGTGTTTGATGGGGGGTCTCCTCTCCTCTGCAGGGTGAGAAAGGTCCCCAAGGCCCTGCTGGCCGAGATGGCCTCCAGGGTCCTGTGGGGCTCCCCGGACCAGCCGGCCCCGTAGGCCCCCCCGGAGAAGATGGAGACAAGGTAAGAAGAATGAGGGCAAGTGTCCCTGCCCGGGGATGCCGCGCAGCCCGGACCGCCATGCGGGCGCAGCGTGACCCCTGTCCGCCCTGCTAGCTCAGCATCGGTGCGGGACTTTGGGAAAGCTGGAGAACAGCGCGGTGATCCGTGGGGTCGCTGGCGTGCTCGGGGGTGGGGTGGGGGCTTCGAAAGTGCTTTCCTCCCGTGGGTTCTGCCATTGCCGGAACGTTCTCGGCCAGCAGCCTGAGCGAGGAGATCTCCCCGCTCCCCAATGCATCGCGTCGGATCCGAACGTGCCAAGCCCAACATAACGAGATTTTCCTCAGTGTCTATTTTTAAACGCATTCACTTGAATTATCAAGGCTCCCTTTCATTAAGCGTGTGGTTGATGATTCTGCTGCTATTACTGCCGGAGCCTATATTTTATTCCTCGTTTAATGAAGACAGTGAAATTTCGCTCTTTGGTTTAACTTCCCATTTGTGATAATTCTCGGGTGACATTTCCGACTTTGTCACCTGTGCGCAGACGATTCCCCTCAGCGAGGAGGGCAGCTCTGTACCACCGAGACGCTGGGCGCTCTCGTGACCCCTCCGGAGCTCAGTAGCCGCCCTCTGTTTTTCCACCACTGCACCTCCCGATTTGACAGACGAAGTAAATATTTCCACCATGATTCTCATTGCATTTTAAAATCCGCTAAGATCCTGTGCCGCGTGAGATCAAGGCCACATCCCGTTCGGTTCTGTATTAGAAGGGAAGGCAACTTGATCTGTGGAAACGTGTCTTCCTTGGAAAGTGTCAGCACCCCCCACCATCCTGGGGAGGAGACTTTTCATCTCCAGGGAAAATTCACTGTGGGTAGCGGATACCACGCAGACGGCCCTGGCTAACGCTCTTCCCCGTATTCCGCAGGGAGAGGTCGGGGAGCCTGGACAGAAGGGGAGCAAGGGGGACAAAGGAGAGCAGGTACGGGGGCCCCGCGCCCGCCCCCCTGTGTCCACACGGCCTCTGGGCTCTCCCTTCCTGCTGCAGCTCGCGTGTGGGTGACGTGTGTGCACACGTGTGCACGCGGGCGTGTGTGCATGTGTGCGCACGTGCGCGTACATACCTGAGCGAATCCCTTGTTAACAGATGAGGAGGAAGCGCTCGCAGGTTTGGGGAAATGGGGCCAGTGGAGCATTGGGCGGTGAGGTTTTCGGCTCCGCAGGCCTGGCTCTTGGCCGCCCCTCAGGGCCCCGGGCACCCTGACCGCTGCCTCTTCACTTTGCCCTTTTTTCTTTGCTCAGTCTGCTTGGGGCCCTAGTGTGTTCTTTGAAAAGCCCTGTCACCGGGGGCCAGCTCCTTCCTGGTGGTGGTGACATGCGTCCATTCTCTCGCGCAGCCGGGCGGTCAATGCCGTGTGCCCCTAGGGCCGCCCCCCGGCGCCGCCCGGCTCCCCTTGCCTTCCTGTCTCACTCGCTCCCTGGGCCAAGGTGGGCTGTGTTTGGGGACGCGCAGGCGCCTGCGACGCTGCCAGCCTCACGCTCTGGCCCGGGTCCTCGCCCTGCGTGGGTGGTGGTGTGGCGGCCAGCCTTGTTTCTAATGCAGGGCCTCCTGGGCCGTGTCCTGGGCGTGTGGCGGGAGCTCAGAGGTTGCGCAGTGGCCGCCAGCACCGCCCATGATGATGCGCCCGTGCGGTGGGGCTGGGGTTCCTTCCCCTGATGGCCACACGTGGGCACCGAGCTGATGGCCTCAGGCCACGGTCCCTGCACCCACAGGCCCTCTCCCTTGGCCTCCGCTCTGACCCAGGCAACCGTGTCTCTGTTTCCCCCCCAGGGTCCGCCTGGGCCCACCGGTCCTCAGGGCCCCATCGGACAGCCGGGCCCCTCCGTGAGTATCTGTGCTGGAGGACCCTCGGAGCACCCCGGACCCCTCCAGCCCGCGGGGTGCTGGTGACGGCTCCTCACCCCCGGCTCCATTATCCCCGCAGGGAGCCGACGGCGAGCCAGGCCCTCGTGGCCAGCAGGGCCTTTTCGGGCAGAAAGGTGACGAAGGCCCACGAGGTTTTCCTGGGCCCCCCGGGCCAGTGGGGCTGCAGGTAACGAACCTCAGGGTTTGTGCAAGGGCCGTGGCCTCCTTCCGGGGCGTCCTCATCTTTGCTGTGCCCGCCCCTCCCCACCCTTCTCCTCCCTCCTCCATTTCCCCTTCCCTACCCGCTCCCTCCCCACTCTTACCCCCTCCTGTCTCCGCCCTCCCTCCTCCCCTGTCCTGCCTCCTCCATTCTCTCCTCCCCTCCCCCCTCCCCGTTCCCCTCTCCTCTCCCCTCCCCTCCTCTCTATTCTTCCCTCCCCCTCCCCTCTCCTGACATTTTAAGAATGGGGAACCTAAGACCAGGCTTTGTGGGCCTCCGGGGCTTCCTCATTAATTGGAAGCACTGCAGATTCCCATGGCTGCAGACGTGGCCATATTTGCTTCTCTTGACCGGTGGTGTGTATTTCCACGCTCACCGCAGAGATGCTGGAAACGACGGACCCGCGGTAAGAATTGTGAGAGAAAACAGTGCCTTCCAAACCTACTGCCAGGACCGATGGCTATAAACGCCCAGGCACATTTTATCTCCGTACCTTTACGTGTGTGAATTCACATGCACGTATGCACACATGTGATTTCCTTCAGCTTTGCACAACCGGAGTTGTGCCAAGCGTACGGAAAGTTTGTGCGCGGCTCCTCACATTTCGTTTTACGAGTCGTGTTCAATCTTACTAAATATTCTTTGGACGTGTCCCTTTTTATTTATTTTGAAAACATGATTTTTAGTCACTGCATAGTATGCCAGCATATGGTGGTGGCGTGATTTATGCCGACATTTCCCTGCTGTTGGCTCATTAGGTTTTACTGTTTAATGGGACAGTGCGGCAGGCGCCTTGGTCCATAAATCTCCAAGTTCTCTCTAACGATTTCCTGCGGCTCTGAGACCTGGCATCGTGGGGCTGGCCCCGCGTTTGGCTGGAGGCCCTTGGAGGCCTGCTTGGCGCCGTGGGGGAGACCGTGAAAGCTCCGTGGGTATCGGGGTGGCGCAGCGCTGACCTGTAAGCTTCTGCCGCGTTCCTGTCCCCAGGGTCTGCCGGGACCTCCCGGAGAGAAGGGCGAGACGGGGGACGTGGGTCAGATGGTAAGTGTGACCGGGACACGCCCACCGGGCCATGCGCGGCGGCTCGCTTCCGCTTTGGTTACAGTTTGCATTTTGTCTGTACTCAGTGGTTCTCCTTCCCCTTAGGGCCCCCCTGGGCCCCCCGGCCCCCGAGGACCCTCCGGGGCTCCAGGCGCTGACGGGCCACAAGGACCTCCGGGCGGGATAGGCAATCCCGGCGCCGTGGGAGAGAAGGTGACTCACGCCCCTTCCTGTGCTAGCGGCTGACGTGCGAGTGCGTGCGGGAGCCCAGGGGTGTGTGCCTGTGAGCGTGTGTCCAGCTGCGGGTACAGGCATGTGCGGGGCTGTTCCTGTCGAGTGCACTTAGCAGATCTGTGCCGGGGAGGCAGGGGCCCCGACCCCTGTTCCCGGGGGCCTTCGGCAGCGCCCAGGCGCTACCGCCAGCAGGAAGGCCCAGCGCCCTCCCCGGTCCAGCCCTGACGGGGCGGGGCGTCTGCGCTCACCGTCCTTCTTCGGCCTGTCCTCCCGCGGCCTGGGGTCCTCGCCTGATCTGATTAGTTCCAGGGCGAGGGCGCCGGGGGTCCGAGTACAGCCAGCAGGACTGCACTGAAGTGCCCGTGACCTTGCTCTGCTTCCAGAGCACTTACGCTACTTCCTTGGGATAAAAGGAACAAAACCAACGTGCTCCATTCATTTGCATTCCCTCTACACCGTTTCCAGAACTTTCTGACATCAGCCCCTTAAACTGAAAGAAGTCCTCCATCACTGCCCGTTTTTTACGATACGAAACTTACAGAGAAACATCTCCTGCTAAGACCACAAATTAGTGTTAATTTGTGGCCCGGAGCGGCTGCCCCTCTGCGCGTGGTGCTGGGTCCTCCCTGCCTCAGCCGGCTCTTCCCTCCTGCGCTGTCCCCCACCCCTTCCACGGCCTTCTCTTCGTCGTCCCCCAGGACTCACCGTGGCGCCGTCTGTGACACCCCGTGTGCTCTGGTCACCTCCTCTGTGTGACCATCACCGCCCATGCCGGCATGAGCACACGCCCTGACACAGACAGGCCTGCCCTCCAACCCCGCGCGCTGTCAGAGTGCACTGGCTGCGCCCTCGCCCTGGCCCCACGCCTGCTCGACGGCAGTGAGATCTGCTAAGTGCTCCGAGCCGGGGCCACTGTAACCATGTCGCGTTTCCTCCTTAGGGGGAGCCTGGCGAAGCTGGAGAGCCTGGCCTGCCCGGAGAGGGGGGCCCTCCGGTGAGTGGGCTGGGGGTCCCCCCGCCATGGACTTCTGCTGGATGGGAAGCCCCCAGTCTGCCCCCGTTTTCCCGTCCATGAGATGGGAGCCATGTCTCCCCTTATCCTTACCTCAGTGGGGTTACTGTACCACGTGGGTGCATGATGGGGCGTGAGCACACGTGTGCAAGTGTGCCTGTGTGTGTGAATGTGCATGTGCCTATGTGTGCGAGTGTGCCTGTGTGTGCGAGCGTGCCTTGTGTGCAAGCGTGCCTGTGTGTGTGCATGCATGCCTGTGTGTGCACACGTATGCCTGTGTGTGCAAATGTGCCTGTGTGTGCACGTGCGTGCGTGTGGAGGTGTTCACGGTGAACGCCCGCGAGCAAAGGCCATAAGTCACCCTCGTCTGTTCCAGACCGGCTCGTGTGCTGCCACAAACATGGGGCAGTTGTCCCCTCGTCAGCCTGGACCTGGAACATTCTGACCTTCGCGGGTCAGACGGCCTGTGGGAGGCCGCACCAGGGAGGGGGAGGGGGGCCTGCGCCCCTGCGGCACCTCCCACCTGGGAGCCAAGGGTCCCCTCTGGAATGCCAGGGGGGGCCAGACCGTTGCCGGGAGCTGCTGCGGGCGGGGAGTGCGAGCAGCTGCCGGGACCCACTGGGCCCAGCGGGTCAGGCCTCCCGGCCCCGAGCCCCCCGCTTTCCCGTGCGTGCACGGGGGCGCCGGAGGCCAGCATGGCGCTCCGGGAACCGAGGCCGCTCAGAGGCCACCGACACTGGCCTTTCCCCACAGGGACCCAAAGGAGAAAGGGGCGAGAAGGGCGAGTCGGGGCCTTCCGGTGCAGCTGGGCCCCCTGGACCCAAAGGCCCTCCTGGGGACGACGGTCCCAAAGGCAGCCCCGTGAGTAACTCGGAGACGCGGGTGCCCGGGGCTGGTGGGCTCTGTGCGGGCCGTTCTCACCCTCTGCTGGCGCTCTGAGCCCCTGGCCGCTGTGGGTCTGAGGGTAACATTCCTAACGCTCGGAGGTTTCACACAGCTGCTGAGGCAGGGCTGTGGAGGTGAAGGAGAGGAGGTGCGGTGCGTAGGGGTCTCGTGTGCCGTGCCTGGGCAGCGTGCTAATGGGGCTGCCGGAACCGTCCTGTGGCCCGTCCTGCTTTGCCTCCGAAGGGGCTTCTGCTGGCACGTTCTAGAAGCCCGAGGTCTGGGCTTGCTCTCAGCCCGGAGCTCCGGGAGCGGAATCACAGGCGCATCCGCCCTCCTCCGCGTGCCCTGAGAGCAGAGCACCGAGCCCGCCGTGCCCGCGCAGGGGGGAGGCTGGGACGAGGTAGTCCCCAGGGGCTTCCGGGCCGTGGGCGCACTCCTGCCGTCACAGGGAGGGCATTGCAGGGGTGGGTGAGGCGGGGCTCTTGGGGACGTGGTGGCGGCTCCCGGGTTGCTCAGGGCCCCGACACGCCTCTCTGTCTGTTTCAGGGCCCTGTGGGCTTTCCTGGAGACCCTGGCCCCCCCGGAGAGCCTGGCCCCGCGGTAGGTGTTCAAGGCCGCGGAGCCCCTCCCCCCGCCAGCCGTCCGCTGCCCTTACCGGCCGGTGTTTCCTTCCTGGCTGTCTTCTCCGAGTCCTCCTGGGCGCGGTGCTCTCCCATGTGGCCTCCAGATGGTGGTGCTTTCGTGTCCCCGCCTGGCCGCCCGGAGAGAGCTGGGTTCTCGGGAAGGGACTGGGGACGCCGTGGGCATTGGCGCGTGACTCAGGAGACAGGAGGAACCTGCTTTCATCCCCTCAGGGTCAAGACGGGCCGCCTGGTGACAAAGGGGACGACGGTGAGGCTGGGCAAACGGTGAGTCCGCCCGTGGCCTCCAGGGACCCCGGCTGCCCGGTGGACGGTGTCGGGTGTCCTTGGGGTTCGCCCTGTTCCTCTCTGAGAAAAGCCGGAGCCCAGGTCCCTCGGGAGCCACTCTCCCGGGTGACAGGTCGCCGTGAGCTCCCTGCAGGGCTCCAGTGGAAGCTGGGGGCAGCCGTGCGGTGATCAGTCACTCGTCCCCGGGGAGCCCCTGCCCGCCCCGGGCCCCCCCGTGAACGTCAGGGCGCCTTCCCTGCCTGGTCGGTGCCTCTCCTCCCAAGGGCTCAGCCCCTCGGGCCGCGATCACACTCGACTTGCCTCTTACCCCCGACACTGAGTTTCTGAAACATTGCTTCCGGCCCAGGTGCCCGGTTTGGACCTGACCCCAGTGGGCCTCCCCTGGGTGGGCCTCCCCTTCCTCGGGGACGGCCCCAGGGTCCTCACCCATCTCCCTCACCCCCACCGCCCCCACCGGGCAGGTTGCTGCCAGGCCTCCCGGCCCTCGGGTGCAGGCGGGCAGCGCCGCGTTGAGATTAGCGCCAAGCCAAGTCCCCGAGACGTGCGAGGCCTCTGCTCTCTGGGTGGGGACTCGGGACCAGGACTCGTGCCCCGGGGCCCGCCCCCATCCCGGCGATGTGTGCAGGGGTGGCGTGGGCGGCCACTGGTATCCAGAGTAATTGCTTCGCGGTGGGAAAGCGCTCGTTGAAAATGTCACAAAACCGAGGCCGGGAGCCAGGGTTCCCGGGCCCGCCCGGAGCTCCGGGCAGGGTGTCTTCCCCTGGGACCCCGAGGAAGAGAGTGGCTGCCCGGGGCCGGCCGGGACGGAGCACGCACACCCCGAGCTCGTGCGTCCGTCTGACCGGCCCTGAGTCCCCCGTCCTGTGTTCTTTCTCTGACGCCAGGGATCCCCAGGCCCTACTGGTGAGCCGGGACCATCTGGGCCTCCAGGAAAACGGGTAAATAATCCTGCAAACGGCCCCTGCCTGCGAGATTCCCGCATGAGGCCCGCCCCGCTGCTCCCCTCCCCCTGGCCCCTGTGCGCGAGGCAGCTCCCACCGGGAAACTGCTCCTCCAGTCCTCAGACCTCACACCTGCTGTGCCCGCCGCCCCCTGCTTTTGGGAGGGGCCACGTGCTGATGCCGCCCAAGGTGCCCATCGCAGGGGCAAGGCGCCCATGAAGCCGGAAGGGGCCTCGCCCCCTGGGTCAGACCTTTCTCGGCACATGGGATATTCAGCATTCGGGGGGCTGCGGAAGGCTGGCCGCCAGGTTTGAGATGAGGACAGGGCCCCAGCACTGCGGGCTGCCAGAGGCCGTTTCCAGAACTGAGGCCACTGGGACTTGCTCTGAGGGCCATATCCACGTGGGCCAGCGACCCGGGAGCCCCCTCCCCGGCCTCCCCGCCCTCCCCGCCCGTCTCCCTGCAGACACAGAGCTCGAGGCTCGGGCTTCTGTAGGCGGCTCCTCACGTGCTGTTCCCTTGCTCTGTTCCAGGGCCCCCCCGGCCCCGCAGGCCCCGAAGGCAGACAGGGAGAGAAGGGAGCCAAGGTAACGTGCTTCTCTGCGCAGCCGTGACTGTCGAGCCCCCCGGGGGAGCTGCGGGCGTGGTAGCCGAGTTGCTGGGGGGAGAGGTGGAGACGCACGGACGCAGGAAAGCCACGGAGGCAGCAGCGAGCCGGCGCTGGCTCTCCCCGCACACCGGGAGGGAGACGGCGTGTGGTGCCCACGGGGCGTCTGCCCCTCCAGCCTAAGGAAGGGGGAGCGGGTGCTGCGGTACCCGGCCTGGCGCGTGACCCTGAGCAGCACCCGCCGTGGGGCTGGGCAGTAGGCAGAGCACCCAGGGCCCTCGAGGGGCCACTCCCTGTGACTCTGGTGGCCCCGTGCGCCTCCTGGGGCTGCCGTGTCAGTAACTGAGGAAGTGACGGGAGGCCTCCGGGCCCAGGCTGACCCGCCACGCGTGCCGGGCTGGCTGCAACAGCTGTGGTGGCCGAGATTGCTGGAGACTGGGAAACCCGGACGGCTGAGGAAATTAGGCGTCAGCGTGGCTTCTGTCAAGAATTCGGGGCAGCCCCACATATCAGGGGCATCTGGGGTCCTCTGAGCCGAGGTCCTGGGCCAGGGTGACCGCAGCCTCAAGCATCCGTGTCCCCGCAGGGGGAAGCCGGCTTGGAAGGCCCTCCGGGGAAGACTGGCCCCATCGGCCCCCAGGGGGCCCCTGGGAAGCCCGGGCCCGATGGCCTGCGAGGGATCCCTGGCCCTGTGGTGAGTGGATGGGGGGCCGGGGAAGGGCAGCGGCTGAGGGGTGGGTCATGGGCACGGGACGGGCCCCGTGGGGCTCATGCTGAGGGCCTGTTGTGTTTCAGGGTGAGCAAGGTCTCCCAGGCGCCCCGGGCCCCGACGGCCCCCCTGGCCCCATGGTGAGTGACCATCCCGAGGGGCTTCCTGGCAGGGGTGGAGGGTGGCATTGGGGAGGAGAGCTCTGATCCCCCCACCTCCTCCCACAGGGCCCCCCAGGACTCCCCGGCCTCAAAGGAGATTCTGGCCCCAAGGGGGAAAAGGTAAGACAGGACTCAGGTGCCTTTGAGGCTGTGACTCAGGGCCCCTCATCCCTGGGTTCAAACCATCAGTCATGTGTCCGGCGACACAGGTCCCAAGAGCATAACCAACCTGCGGCATACAGGGGGACTCGGTCCCTGTCCCTGGTGGGAGACCCCGGAGGCTGACGAAGGGTCCCGGCTGAGGGGTGTGCAGGGCCCCAGGAGCATGTCCCCCCCACCCCACCCCGGGACTGCACAGCCCAGCAAAGCCGCTCATTTTCTCTAGCTGGGGGGGGGGGGGCGATCTTTTCTGCGCATGCTGATTCATTGACAAGCGTAAAACACACACACAAACCAAATAGTTCCTTCTTTTTATTTTTTTATTTTTTTAATTTTTAATGTTTTTTATTGATTTTTGAGAGAGAGAGAGAGAGACAGTGTGAGCAGGGAGGGTCAGAGAGGGAAACAGAATCAGAAGCAGGCTCCAGGCTCTGAGCTGTCAGCACAGAGCCCGACGCGGGGCTCGAACCCATGAACCGTGAGATCATGACCTGAGCTGAAGTCAGATACTCAACTGACTGAGCCACCCAGGCGCCCCCAAACAGTTCTTTCTAAAGAAGGACTGGGGAGTCTGTTTCTTTTCTTCTCCATGCCTATCACCATTCAACCCCTAAAGTAAGGAACACTGGAAGAACCCTTCTAGAACTTTCCATAAGCTCATAGGAAACGAACACACGTAAGCCTGTGTAAAAAGCCTTCCTTTTAGAAAAACATGAAAGGCTATTGTAGTGTGTGTGATACCCATAACGTCCCCCTTAAGTCCATAAATGTTTCAGTGTCCTGTAATGAACACGGTGGCCGTGGAAACAGTGGACAGTGCACATGAGACCCACACAAACTGCGTCACACAGGAAAACGTGTTACCACCGTGGGCTGGACCGGGCTCTGTGCCTCCCTCTCTTTGGGTGCGATTTGACCAAAGGCCGACCACGCCGTACCTCATTTGCCCCCTGAGCCGCCTTCGGGCTGGTGTCCACCCCGGGCAATGTCGCCCGGTGACTGCGTGGCTTCCAGGGCTGGCATGTGCCACGTCCAGCCGGTCATGTGGTCAGCGGGGAGGCACGGCTGCAGCGAGCGCCGCTTAATGTCTTTGTTTCCCACCAGGGCCACCCGGGCTTGATCGGGCTCATCGGGCCTCCCGGCGAACAGGGGGAGAAGGGTGACCGCGGCCTCCCCGGCCCCCAGGGCTCCTCTGGCCCTAAGGGAGAGCAGGTGCGTGAGGCGGGGCCCCAGCGAGCACCCTCGCGGGTGGGGAGAGCGTCTTACCGCCTGCGCTCGGCGTCCGAGGCCAGTCGGAGCTGCGAGGTTGTCCTCATGTCCACACAGCGGAGCGGAGGGCGGCCTCACGGGGGGCACTGCTTCACCTCCCTCGGGGCCTCTGACCCGGCTAACTGCCCGGGTGCTCGGCGGGCCTGAGCCACGTTTGCCACGTCCTTGGGGCGGGCTTCCCCTCCGAGCCCAGGCCAGCACGGGGAACCACGGTGAATTAGAGTTGGCCCCCCAGCGAGATCCCCCGGTGGTGCCCTTGGGAGCCCCTGCTTCGTCGTCCCCTTGGTGTCCTTCCCGTGGCGTTGACCGCTGTCCCTAAATGGGGGCTGTCCAGGGCGTGGTGATCAGTGACCTGGAGAATTAGGAAGCTGTCCAGGGTTTCCGCCACCAGAGTGAGCCCTCAGAGCACCCTGGTCCCAGCAGCGTCCCAGACGGGAGGTGCTGGCTTGAGAATCTCCGGGAGTCAGACAGCAATGAGGGGCCCCAGCCCCCACATGGCAGAGGTGGAGGGGGGAGGGCGCTTGCCCTCAGCCTCGCTCTGCCCTGGAGGTCGATGAAGCCCCAGGGGGACGTTCATGTGGCATCGGGGCTCCAGGCGAGGTGGGCCCTGGGCGCCCTTCTGCAGCAGGGGTGCAGCGCTAAAACCAGCTGGGCCGGCCTGTGTGGACCGGGGGTCTGACCAGTGGCTGCCGGCTCCAAGTGCAGAGAAACTCGGGGAGGCACAAAGGGATCCCATTAAGCTTGATGTCCCCGCCCGGGGCCTGTGCTGGGGTTGGGGAGACCCACACCGCGAGCGGAAATTAGGGAGGGGGGACCCCAGCCAGGCCAGGGTGTGGGGCTTCTGTATTTCAAATCTGAACAATAGAAGGGGTGCCGCTACGAAGTTGTTTCCCACGGCCCCGAAGATGCCAGAGTCCCGGCCGGGCCCTGGCAGCTGGAGTGGGGGATGGGCAGCCTCCGGGCACATGTTTGGGCCCCAGGCAGGCAGGGGTGGGGGATGGGCAGCCTCCAGGCACATGTTTGGGCCCCAGGCAGGCGGGGGTGGGGGCTGGGCAACCTCTGGGCACATGTTTGGGCCCTGGCAGCTGGGGTGGGGGCCGGGCAGCCTCCCGGCACATGTTTGGGCCCTGTGGGAGAGACGGCTCCTTCCACTCAGGGACATGTGCGTCTGTGACCTTCCCCGGGTGACAGTCTGCGTTTTCTACTCCTTTCCAGGGCATCACTGGTCCTTCCGGTCCAATCGGCCCCCCGGGCCCTCCCGGCCTGCCGGTGTGTATCTGGGACAGGCGGGTGGCCCCCAGTCGTTCTGGGGAGGGCAGGCGAGCCTGGGCCATGGGCCTCAGTGCGTGGCGGGAGGGTCACAGGACTGTCAGAGGACCCGGGGTGGGACCCACTGCCAAGTGCACGTGGGGCCTGGGGTGGATTTGCCTGTATCTCCACGTCAGGGCCACGAGCCACGGAGCGAGGCCGGGTCTCTGGGCCCTGGTTCCAGGGAGGGGGGGCAGGCGTTTCAGGGAGCGTGGGTGTCCTACACAGGCGTCCCCGTCAGCATGAGCAGGACTGCTCAGCCCGGACAGAGGCGGGCGGGGGAGGCTATCCCGGGGGCACCCCCCACATTGCTGGGGTCCCCGGCACGCCAGGGTCCTCCCCCGTGGCCTCCAGCCTCCGCTTGCCCCTGTTGGGTCTGGACCTGGTTCTCATGGCCCAAGGTGGCCCCGTGGGTGGGACACCGGCCCCTGCTCTCCCCCCCAACCCCCCCGGCCGCCTGAATGTGTGGTTTCCTGGCTGGGGTGGGGCAGGGAGAGCACGTCAGACAGGCCCCTCTGCCTCCGAGCGGGTGGACACCAGCCCCGCCCCCGGACGACCCAGTGCAAATTCAGACTCCTAGGAGGGGGATGGGGCGCCGGGGGAGGGGGCAAAGGCCTGAGCAGGCCGTGGGTCTGCAGGTGGGTGCCTGCAGGTGGGGGCTACCCACTCGCTGATGCTCTGTCCCCCGCTCTCTGCAGGGTCCTCCTGGACCAAAAGGTGCTAAGGGCTCCTCGGTAAGTGGTGTGAATGGGCCCCCTCTGCCCAGGGGAAGGGCGTGCGTCCCCCTGGGTGACAGCCATGGGTGCCCTTCCCCCTCAGACTCCTGGTGGCTCGGTCTTCATGCTTCTCCCCCAGTGTTGACGGTCCTGAGTACGTCTGCAGCCTGGGTCGCTGCCGACGGAGGTGTTTGGGCTGTCGCTCCCTGGCTCAGCAGGACGGTGCCCCTGAGCTAACATCTCTGGGCGTCAGACCCTTACAGCTGGGACTGGGGACAGGAGGGTCCCTGCCGTCCTCCCCCGGCACGCACTAGACTTTGTCCCTTGCCATCTCCATGCAGGCAGGGCGCAAGGTGGGGTTAAGTCACATCCTGGTTCTCTTTCCTCTTTCCCAGGGTCCCACTGGCCCGAAGGGTGAGGCTGGCCACCCAGGACCCCCCGGCCCGCCGGTGAGTCGCCCTTGAACACGTGACAGCAGGGCAGGGGCCCTCTTGACACGGAGGCAGTCTTGGGGGCGTCTGTGGGTGCCGTTTGCTGCCAGGACTTTGTGGACGGAGTCCGGGTGCCTCTCTCTGGGAGGCCTGGTTGGGCAGAGAGAGAGTGCGTGTGTGCGTGTGCGTGCACCTGTGCGTGTGTGTGACAGTGGGCGGCACCACATGAAGCCCCCAGGTGACGGGTGGGGGCTGTGATGAGCCAGATTGTGGGGCGTGCCCCACACGTCACCCAGTGTTGGCAGCACAGCCTCTCGATTCCTGGGTCCGTCCTCGGCTGGGGCCCCCACGCGGCCCCCGGGAGGGCTCCGCCGGCACTAGCGTGGCCCCAACGTATGCGGCCTCAGGCCAGGCTGCAGAGGGGAGGGCAGAGCCCGTCACGTTGAGTCCAGCCGAGGCCAGGGCACCCGCTGAGGCCAGGAGGAGAGAGGCGCCTGTGCGGGCGAGGCCTGGCAGCAGGGAGAGGTGCCCCATGCCCCGGAGCAGGAAAGAGAGAGCAAAACCACGCTGAGGCCGATGGGGGTCCACAGGCGGGACGCGGAGCCCCGCCCCACGTGCCGCAGCCCTGCCCCCGCCAGACCCAGCCGGTCCTCTCTGCACCCAGGGTCCCCCCGGCGAGGTCATCCAGCCCCTGCCGATCCAGGCGTCCAGGACCCGGCGGAACATCGACGCCAGCCAGCTGCTGGACGACGGGGCGGGCGAGAGCTACGTGGACTATGCGGACGGCATGGAGGAGATCTTCGGCTCACTCAACTCCCTGAAGCTGGAGATCGAGCAGATGAAGCGGCCCCTGGGCACGCAGCAGAACCCGGCGCGCACCTGCAAGGACCTCCAGCTCTGCCACCCCGACTTCCCGGACGGTAGGGTGGCCGTGGGCCGCGGGGGGGGGCAGCCCGCGCAGCCGCAGCGTCCGCGGCCGGCCGGCCGGCCGTGCACACCCCCTGGGCCTGATGGAGACATCGCGGGATGCGACCGGGGTGTGGGAGGCCGGGGAAGGAGGGCCGGGCTCTGAGGTGGCACGGAGCCCACTCCTGGTGGCGTCTCGGCCGCCGTCTCGTGTGTAAGCTGTTACCCCGAGCCTCGGGTCCCCCGTCCGTGAGACGGAGGGTGTGTCTGAGCCGCGCACAGGGTGCGCCGGGTGCTGGGCACGGCTCCTGATGTCAGGGCTGCCGTGAGGGTCGGCGATAGACGCGCTCCCCGGGTCAGGGTCCGGGCGCCGCGTGGGAAGGCAGCCTGCAAAACCCGGACTCTCGCAGAGTCGCAGCCCTGCGCCCCTGCTCGCCGTCCCAGGCCACACGCAGCCTGCAGCCCCGCCGGGGAGCGCGAGCACTTCCCCAGGCTGGCGGTGGTGCTCGGTCCCCGGCCTCTGTGATCCCCAGTGGGCGAATTCCAAGTCCATCTGGACCTTGTGTCCACCCGCCGCGAGGCCCGGCCGCCCTCTCCCGTTCACCAGAGCAGGGGGGCCCCGGGCGTCGCCCTCCAGCCGCGCCCGAGGTGGGGGTCTGTCGTGCCTCTGTGTGTGCGCGGCACGGACGGCGGGGCCCAGGCGGACAAACCCAGGGGAGGCCCACGCCGGCGGCATGGGGCGCGGCTGTGGGTTCTGACGGCTGAGCCATGGGTGCGGCTGCTTCTGGAACCGGGCAGGGAGCGGCTCACGAGCATCTCCCCACCTGCCGTGCAGGTGAGTACTGGGTGGATCCGAACCAAGGCTGCTCCAGGGACTCCTTCAAGGTTTACTGCAACTTCACGGCCGGAGGTGCCACCTGCGTCTTCCCCGACAAGAAGTCCGAGGGGGTAAGTGCCCGCCTCCCCGTCTACCCACCTGTCACCGCACTGCCCTGCCGGCGGCTCTGGCTGGTGTCATGGGGGAGGATTCTGCCCTGGAAAGCAGAGCAGAGCCCCGGGACGGGGTGGGCGCCGCCTGGTGCCATGGCAGGGCGAAGGGAGGGCCGGAGCCGAGCCGCTTCCCGCTCCCCCACCCCACCCCTCCCCGGGTTGGGATTTCAACCACTGGTTGCTCTACGCCCCTGAAATGACCCGGTGGTTCTGACCCCAGACCAACCTGAAGCCCACGGGGGGACTTTGGGGGTCAGTACAAAGTCACCCAGACACACCTTTTAGAGGCTGGCGTCTGCCTCAGTTCTTAGCGTGCCCTTCCTTCTGGCACCTGCTCCCGTCCGTCCCGAGTGTGGCGCGTTTCTCTGAAGTCAGCCTGTGCAGGGCATTGGGTGGAGGTTATGTGGACAGTCACCTCCGTGCCGGGAGTGTGTGTGCATGCAGAGGCAGGCGTGTGGCTGGCACGCATGTGCGTGTGCGTGTTCACAGGTGTGCAGGGTGGACGCGGGCTGCTTTCCACCTTGGTGCGGACCGGGGAAGGTGGACAAGGTCTCTGACGGTGGCACAGTGCCCTCTGCCTGGGGCCTGCGCAGACCTCCATGGCACCCCTCAGGCGGCCTGCTGTGTAGACGATTTGGGCTCCAAAGCAGGGGAGTCTGGCAGCCTGGGGCCTGCAGCTCCTTACCGGCCACAGCGCCGAGAAGCAGACCCCCTGGGAGAGAGCAGCTGTGTTCTCTAGGGGCGGGATCCCGTGATCTCTAAATCCTGCTGCAGCCGGGGGCCAGCGCCCCTGGACAGAAGGCTGGGCTCACAGGGCCAGGAGCTCCACCCTGACAGGCACGATCTGGGGACCCCTGTTTTGTTTTGTAATTTTTTTTACTGTTTATTTTTGAGAGAAAGAGACAGAGAGACAGAGCTTGAGCAGGGGAGGGTCAGAGAGAAAGGGAGACACAGAATCTGAAACAGGCTCCAGGCTCTGAGCCGTCAGCACAGAGCCCGACACGGGGCTCGAACCCACGAACAGATCATGACCTGAGCTGAAGTCAGGCTTCATTGACCGAGTCCCCCAGGCGCCCCTGTGGGCCCCTATTTTATATGCACTCTCCCCAACCTGAGATTTGAAATCCCTGATAATCCATATGCCCCTCGACAAACGCCCTGAAGTTCAGGAAGAAAACGCAAGCCGCGGGACCCTCCCCTCAGGCAGAGGCCCCGGAGGAAAGTCTGTGGAAAAGACACTGGTTCTCACCCTTTTCGTGGCTGTCTGCCCCTGACAATGGCCTCGCTGCTGGAGAATTAGCGGGTGCCCCCGGGACCCGAGCTGGAGGTGCAGCTGGGTGGACAGCGGGCTGGGGGGCTGCGTGGCCCCTGCTGCTCTGCGCTCTCCTTTGCACTCAGCCTCGTGCAAGTCGGGACCCTGTGCCGTGCCCCCCATCAGGCAGCAGGAGGGCGGGGGTGAAGGCGGGAGCCGCACCCTCTGCACCTGCCGTCCCCTTCCCAGAGGAGGCCACGTGCTTGTTGGGAAAGGCACAGGAGAGGGCAGGGGGCCCCTCCTCCTCCCAGAGGCCCCTCCCCTCCCCGGTACGAGGCCAGCTCAGAGGGGAAGCCCGAGGGACAGGACAGGGAGTCAGGCTTCCGCTCCCCACACTGCGCAGCAGGCCGGGTCCCGAGCGGCAGGCCTGTGGGGCCTGGGGCCTGTGCGCCCGCCCGCCGGGCTCCCTGGTCCTGAGGACTCACGCGCATGCATGCACTCGCCGGCCCACAGCAGCACTGAGCCCGCCCGCTCTGTACGAGCCGTCTTGGGAGCGGTGCCCGGGCCTCACACGCAACACACGCCAGGTGGGGGACCCTCTGCCACTGGGTCAGCAGCACGCTGCGTCTTCGGGGCAGCACCGCCCACCGTGGTGCGCGCACACACACGCGCGCACACAGACACACAGCACACGCATCAAATCCACGCACGGCTCACCCCAGCCGCCCTGGCAGCCCCCCTGCCGACCCCGGCTCCAGGCAGAGCCGCGGATCAGAGGACAGGGTGGCTGAGTGCCCTTCCCTTGGCCCGTCAGCAGGTGCGTCCATCTAGGCCCCCAGGAATGCGTTGTGTCACCCGCCCACCTGCTCCGCGGCACCAACCGGCACCGGGGGCTGGGTGCGCACAAGCGGGCGGGACGCTGGCTGAAGGCCCCTGCTCTCCTCTCGTCCCCATCGTGGCTCCCGGGCCATCCCAGGGCGAGCGGGCCCCCTTGGCCACGTGGGGCGAGGCGCAGGGAGGTGGGAGGAGGGCGTGTGCAGGCGGGGGAGCGCTCCTCGCGGTGGGGGAAGTAACGCTGTCATTCTCTGTTTCTCTCCCTCCCCGCCTCCCCGCTCGATGTTTAGGCCAGGATCACTTCTTGGCCCAAAGAAAACCCGGGTTCCTGGTTCAGTGAATTCAAGCGCGGTAAACTGGTAAGGCCGCCTCTGACTTGCGCGCGGTTGTCCCTCAAATGCGTCCGTTTCGTATCTTACAGAGTAAAATGGCCCGCTGGCCCAAAGAGCAGCCTTCTACCTGGTATAGTCAGTACAAGCGAGGGTCCCTGGTAAGTGGCCGCCGGGGCGCTGCCTGCTCGCGGCACAGCCTGGCTCGTGGCTCTGCATGGCACTAACGGCCGCCGTGTGCCGCACCTGCTCCCACCCCCGTAGCCGAGCTGCTCCACGGCACGTGACAGCCAGCCAGACTCCACCGAGGCGCCCATGCCCGCCTGCCCCGACGAGGGGTCATTCGGCCTGGGAGCAGGTGGTTTTCCTGTCGGTCTAGGGCAGGAGGTTGGTGCTCAGGGCGCCCGGAGCCACAGCCAGCTGGGCGCTGCCAGGTGGGACCCAAGACACCAGGAGCCAGAGGGTTTATACCGCTGACTCCTAGAGGGCAGGTCAGATGGAGGCGCCACCGAGTTCTCTCCAGGACACAGGCCCCTGAGGCCCCTCCCCTGGAGCTGCCGGCTTCTCTGCAGCCCACACGACTAGGCCAGGCCCTGCTTTAACCCCCGGGGGGCCGGTCTCAGGGAGCCGTCCCACAAACGGGAAGACACTGGGATCCTTGGAAGGAAGCCCGTGATGTTCTGTCCCCAGCACGGAGGCTTCCTTTACGCGAGGCCAGCAGGTTTCTCTGACTGTCCCAGGGGTTTGGTCCAGGCCCCTTTCTGGAATATACTGGAGTCCCATACCCTCTTTCTAGCAAGCAAAGGGGCTGAGGGCCCAGGACGTGGACGCGTAGCTGGCGTCCAGCCTGGCGCCTTGCCTTCCCATCCCCAGATCTGGCTGTGCCCCTCCACGCGCGCTTGGAGAGGGTCCTGTCCCTCCCGGAAGCTGTGCCGTGGGAGCTGCGTGACTCCCCACCTGGCCGTCCGCCATCATGCTGGCACCGTGCCCTCACAGGCGGCCGCAGTGGCCACGTCCCCCAGGGACTCACAGGGTGGTGGCTTCCCGCCAGCCTTTGCCCTGTCTCACCCCTCAGGCCTCTCGTTCTTAAACCCTCCGGCACTTCATAGCCAACAGTATTGCACGCTCTCTGCGCCTGGATTTCCAAGCCACTCTTTGCAGACACTCTGAAGGTTCACGCTCGCCTCGCCACATCTGGGGAGACCCCTTTGATCTCCCTGCGCGGACGGCGGGCCTCCCGCCTGCTGCTCCACCTGCTGTTTCCCCTCCCTCCACCCCTGCCGCGCTTGCTGCGCACACAGAAGGACCTGCCTCGGGCCCCCGGGGCGCCTCTGGCGCCCCGCGCCCACGCCCCCCCAGAACACCGTCTTCCCGCCCCCGACCCCAGCAGCCCTCCTCCCACCTCCATCTCACAGACCGTAGACCTAGGTTGGGCCCAGGGAAACCCCAGCTTGTGCTCCGGGTTTTCCCGCCAAGGCTCTTAGAGCTGTCCTAGCGGACGGGGCGTAGATACAGGCCCTTCCTAAACAAATAGCCTCTTTCTCCAGCCCGGGCTGTTCTGGACCCAGCCTGTGGCGGTATCACCGAGGGGCCCCTTTGCCACGGGGAGGTGGGGACTCGCGGCGGGATTCCGGGGCTCTGCGGCCCCACGGCCGCTCAGCTCGGGGGCTTCGGGTCCTTCTGTGTCCCGCGCTGCTGGCTGGCCTGTCTCTGTGCACGCCTGCTTCCCCAGTCAGTCCAGCTTCCTCCCAGAAGGAGCACCTGATGGCCCGACTGCCGGTTGGTATTCAGCCTTCCTCCTCAGGGTCCGACCGCGAGGTGTCCGGTCGCCGCGTGCAAAGCTGGTGGCGGCCGGCCGCCCGGCCCTCGCACTTCCTGGTTACGTATGCGCGGATAGAAGCGAGCGGGCGGCGTGGACCTCGTCCCCCGTCGTGTGTTTAGCCGCCTCTTCTGGGGCGGGCGAGGGAGGGCCCGCAGTGGAATAGCGGTGCGGCGGCAGTGGGGATGGAGCCCCGGCCTCCGACCCCGATGCCCGGCCGGGGACTTCGGGGCGGCGCTCACGTCCCCTGGCCGCGTCCGGCTTCCAGAAAGCTGGAATCTGCCCAGGACGCAGGACCTGAGGCTCGCGTCTCCATACACCCCGGCCCTCCCCGCACCCCGCCGAGCCCAGTAGCCCAATTTGGGGTAACGAGCCGGCGACGCCGGAGAGGGCTCCTGAGAACAGACGTGTTGTCATTCCCTGATGCTGTGCCTGGGGCTTGCTGTCTAAGACAGTCTTTTCAAGAGGGGCACGTCCCCAGAGTGCCCCCGACCACCCCCCTCAGCGTGGGCAACCCTGAGCCCCCCGCCCCGACCACAGGAAGGCCCGCTCTGCTTTCCCCCAGATTCTGCGCCCCGGAAGAGGCACGAATGGCGTTTCTCAAGTGCCAACCTGTGGCTCCCGTCCTCCTGGAGGGCGTCCGGTCGCCCTAGCCCTCAGGCTCTCGGCCACGTGGCTCAGGCCCCTCTTGCTACCGGCCAGGCACCCCACACCTCGCTCCCCACTGGCCCACGTTACCCCGAGACCCCCTGCTCTCTTTATTCTTACAGCTCCCTGGCCAGGGCCTACCTAGTACTTGAGCGGTGCCCAGCAAATGGTCCTCATTTATTATCCTAATCCCATGAGCGCCTTCCTCTGGCCGGTCTCCAGACACAACGACAGGACTAAGTGCCGAGTCCCTGCCCTCAGGGTGCTCACAGTCCGGGGAGGGCTGCAGGCCCCGCACAGGGGCCTATGACATGGGGTCCGGTGCTGGCGCAGAGGCCCTTCCCAGCCCAGAAGGGAAAACAGACAGTGAGCTAGGCTAAGATGGGGAAAGGCACCTAACCTGGGCAGGCTTCCTAGAGGAGGAGGAACATGAACTGAGGCCTGGAGGAGGAGGGACCAGCCAGGCCAGGAGGGATGGGAGGGCTGTGCAGGCACCTGAAAGAAATGAGGTGTGTTTCGCTCTGTTCCAGGGAGCTCCCTGGAGAGCCGGTGCGTTCCGGCCTCCGGGGGTGGGAGCGGGGGCGGGGCACGTTTCCAGGGCAGTGGCCTTGGCGTGGCTGGAGGAGACGGCACCTGGACAGAGCTCGTGAAGGCTGGGCCGGGTCCCCTCACTGCTGAGCGCCCCCTCCCTTCCCCCCACCCCAGCTCTCCTACGTGGACGCCGAGGGCAACCCCGTGGGTGTGGTGCAGATGACCTTCCTGCGCCTGCTCAGTGCCTCCGCCAACCAGAACATCACCTATAACTGCTACCAGTCGGTCGCCTGGGAGGATGCCGCCACGGGCAGCTACGACAAGGCCCTGCGCTTCCTGGGCTCCAACGACGAGGAAATGTCGTACGACAACAGCCCCTACATCCGTGCCCTGGTGGACGGCTGTGCCGTGAGTGTCCCGCACGGCGGCCCTGGGGAGGGGGAGGGGGTCACATCCAGGCCTCCGGCGCCCATCCTCAGTGGCCACGAAGTCAGTCACCGGGTGCTCCCGGGCCGGCCTGTGGGGCGAGCAGGGCGCGGCGAGGGTGCCTGACCCGGAAAGCTGAGGCCAGGGCGCCAGGTCCGTGGTCCTGTCCACGTGTGACCAGGAGCTTGGAGTTAGAGACTCTCCTCGGCCAGGGTTGTCCTGGGAACGGCCAGGACGCGCACTGGGCATGCTCGCGAGCTCTGGGTGGCGCTCTGCGAGGCAGGGTCCGGCCTGGGCCCTGTGCCACCCACTGGAAAGGGCCGCTCTGCCCGCAGGCCTACGGGGGCTTGCTCGGGCCATACGGCACGTCAGGGCTGGAGTTGCGCTCACTCTTTGGGCCCCGGAATCATTGCCTTCTCGGCACCCCCACCCATGGCCCCCCTACCCAGAGCGAGCCTGGGTGCCCAGCCGAGGGTCATCCCCAGGCAGCCCGCAGGTCTGAGCCATGGCCTCGTGTCCTGGGGGATGTTTAAGGTGCAGCCGTGCCCTGGGGATGGGGGGGTCCGGGCCTGTTGAAACCCTTGGGCTTGTCCCTCTGTGGCCTTGCCTCTTACTGTCCCCCCTCCCAGCCCCTGGTCTTCAGGGACCTGCCCAGGCCAGCTCCCACGGGGCCAGGTGGCTTGGGCTGCACTCCCCCCGCCCGCCCCACGTCCAGGGCCAGCCCTTCCCAGGGCCTCCCTCCAGGCCGGCGCGTGATGCCCTTCTCTGGAAGGTGCTGTGTGGGTCACCCACGGCCATCCCTGGGGCCAGCTCCCGACAGGGCCCTTCTGGAAGGTTTACAGGTGGAGCGAACCATCTGTGATTTCTAGCTCTTCCAGCCAGCGCCCCCCCCCCCCCCCCCCCCCCCCCCCCCCCCCCC
>NW_024081144.1:344825-353760 GCF_003009895.1 Hyaena hyaena | reverse complement strand
CCCCCCCCCCGACCCCAAGCTGCATGCTTATCCCCTTCCAAATCCCCGGCCCAGGGTTTGCCGGTTTTCCCTAACGTCTGCTGAGGGCATCTGGCGCCATCCGGGCCTGACCAGAGTGGTGCGCGCGGCTGTGCAGAGCCGGCTGGGCCCCGCAGGAAGGCGAGCGGGTGGAGGTCCCCGGTAGCTGCCAGGGTGGGGCCCAGGCTGGCAGGAGCGCATCTAATTTGCCTAAAAAGAGCCCAGGGTGGGGTTCAGCCCCCCGTGAGCCCCAGAAGAATCCTCAGTTCCTGTGACTATTGTTGACGACAGGGACCCGCTGGCTTAAGGCAGTAAAGGTGCAGGCATGAAGGGGAGACAGAAGTCCCATGAAGCATGAAGTCCTTGGTGGCAGGGGCTTGAATTTGGCTCACAGCACCCTGGCCTCCATGGCAGGAAGGGAAGCAGACCGCTGGGGCAGCAGGCTCGTTCTCCAGAGGAGGGGCGCAGTCAGTCCCTGCAGGGGTGCTGGGAACGCATCTCGTGGGCCCAGGCCCCTCCACGGTTCGAGCGCCGGCCGCCCAGCCCCCTGCTCCAGCTCAGGCCCCATCGTTCCCAGAGGGACCCAGGTGCCCCCGCGCCTCTTTTTCTAGCTGCTCCCTCCCTGACTCGTCGCAACAGCAAGGCCTGGGGCCAGGAGTTCTCTGCGATGCTGTCCGAACCCAGAGCCCGCCCCCCTGGCTCTGCCGCCTCCCGGCGCAAGGTCGAGCTCCCGTCTTCTGAACCCAGAGCCAAAGTCTTCCTTGTCTGGCCGTGTCCTCTGGGCCAAGAGTAGCCCCCGTGCACCACATGCGGCTAGGACGGCTCTGGCTTCTGAGGAAGGACTACTGTGTGGGGTCTTCCCTTTATTTTGCAGAAGCAAATTCTGAGGCTGACAGAGGTCCAGTGACCTGCCCAGGGCCCTTAGGGTATGACAGACAGAGTCTTCTTATCCCACACCCTTCTCACCATAGTCCACTTCTGGGAGAGCTGCGCCTTGAATGCCTCCATGGAGAGGGAGCTCGCTGCCACGTGAGGCAGCCCCAGCCATGGTTGTGAAGTCTCAGTGCAATTCCTAGAAGAGCTAAAATCTTCTTGCCCATAATTTCCACTTCTCCTTCCTGCTTCTGCCCCTCACATTGTACAGAGTAGGCCTGGCTCCAGCCTTTGGGGCCGGGTGAGTCTTTGGGGCGTCTGGGGTTTGGGGTGGGGTGCATTGTCAGGGGTCGAGTGGCATCTCTGGCTACTGCGGCAGGACCCAGGATTGTGGAGATCCAGATGGATGCTGGGCCAGAGTGAGTGGCAGCTCCCGCTCAGTTTGATTCTGGAAAGAAAAGATTCTATCTCTGAAAAGGTGGAGAGATAATGTCTCCCAGGAGAGAACCCTGCTGGTGGAGAGCATGGGCTCTGCAGGCCGGAGCTGGAATCTGGGTGGACGGCAGGGCTTGCGGAACGTGGAGGTGGGGCCGGGCGGGATGCCCCTGGGGAGTCGTGTCCCGCGAGCCTGAACCCCCAAAATGTTCAGCACGACTTGCAAAGTAACAGTGCAACCGCGTGACTGTCAGAGGGCCCCTCGACCCCACGCACACCTGCTGGTGGAATAGAGGCCAGCCCCCTTGGCCCAGGGAGGCCAGCTGGATTCATGGGGTACCAAGGGACCAGAGAAACTGGGGTTCCCCTCCTGCAGCCGTGTGGCCTGACCGAGGGGGCCCAGCCCTGTGCACAGACACAAATCCCCGGGCAGGGGCCCCGAGGAGCCGCGCTGCATAAATCCCGTTGTTCGGAAGGCTCTGTACTCCCTTAGGGGCCATCGCCAGTGCGTACTAGTTATTTATGCCTCAGGAATGAGGGGGTGGCAGCGGCAGCAAGCTCACGGCCTGCTCAAACATGCCCTCTCTAAGTGCTCTGATAATTGCAGCCATGGGGCCCCGTAAATCCAGGAGAGATCACCCTGTCAGCTCAGCAAACGCCGCCGTCTCGTGGGCAGGGAGGAGAGGTAGATGCTGGCCCTCCCGTGGCACTGCCCAGCCGGCGTGGAAAGGCACTGGCCACCCATAGGCGTGGGGCCCATGGCAGCCCCGCCTCCCAGTGGCCCAGCAAGGACCAGGCAGCCCTCTGATCTGACCCCCTACCGCACAGCGGCTGATGGCAAGGGTGGAGGCCCAGAGATGTAGAGCTCAGACTGGCGGCCGTG
Source organism: Hyaena hyaena (assembly GCF_003009895.1). NCBI lineage: Eukaryota > Metazoa > Chordata > Mammalia > Carnivora > Hyaenidae > Hyaena > Hyaena hyaena. Next base: position 351,551 of record NW_024081144.1, on the reverse strand, counting down.
GGAGCTGGCCTGGCGGAGGGAGGCAAGGGCATAGGGCTCTCCCCCTTCTTCTTGCACTTGTGGGCGTGGAATCCTCTTACTTATTGGCGTCATTGTCAAGGTTGGGCCCGCGATCGCTGTTTTTAGAATTCTGCACTTTGAACTTGAACATGGAGCCCAGATCCGGGTATTCTAGTAAAGCTGTGTTTTCTGTAGCTGGTCCTGAAGGGACCGCCTTGGGGTGTCCCCGCTGGCAGGGGTGGGTGTGGGTCCAGGACTGTGGCAGGATGAAACGGACTGTCATGGGGCAGGAGGGGGGCTGTCGCTGCCTACCCTGGTCTGGAAACTTCCATCCCTCCACCTGCCTGAGGATGTGGTACAAACCAGCCGCCTCCACGGCGGGTCGTGCGTGTGCCCAGGAGCTGGGGAGCCAGAGCGGGTGTGGCGGGTAAGGCCTGACCCCGAGAGGTGCCCCGTCCCCCTCTCGCTGACATGCGCCTCTCTTGTGCCCCCAGACGAAGAAAGGGTATCAGAAGACGGTTCTGGAGATCGACACTCCCAAGGTGGAGCAGGTGCCCATCGTGGACATCATGTTCAATGATTTCGGTGAAGCGTCCCAGAAATTTGGATTTGAAGTGGGGCCGGCTTGCTTCCTGGGCTAGGAGCCGCGAGCCCGACCCCCGAGAGCAACCTCGTGACCTCAGCGCGCCGTCTGCGGGCGTCCTGGACAGTGAAGGCCCCTCGCCCCTCCCCCGACCTCGTCCGCGCGGCTCCGTGCCCAGCCAGACCCCACACCCACAGAGAGCTAAGGGGAAGGGCTGAGTCCCCTACCCCGGAGCCGAGTCACATGACCTAGACGGCCCGCCACCACTGGGCCCCCCACTTTCTCAGGCCCCTCCCGTCGCCACCACATGCCACAGGGATGGGCGGGGGCCACACTTTTGCCACGGAGCTGGCCGACCCGTCGCCTGCAGGGAGGGGTCACTGGGCCGGGGCGGGGGAGGGGGCGCAGTATTCGGAGATCACTTTTTTTTTTTTAATTCAACTTGAAGATGTGTATTTCCCCCGACCTTCAAATCATGTTCTGAGGCAAGCCTTGTCAAGGTCGTCCCCGCCCAGCCAAAGCCTCTGTTTTCAACTACACGATCCATTCATGGGCCAAATGTCATTCCGCATGTGCCTTTCCTATGGATTCAAGGTGCTTTCGTTTTTGTGAGTTTTAAGTAAATATTTGTATTGTATTGTCATAAACGTGCAGCGTCCCTGACTTTCAATCATGCACGGGAACCCAGCTTCAGCCCCACCGGAGAGTGGGGACAGGGGGTGGGCAGTCCCATTCTGGTGAGAAGCGAGGTGCCCCCGGCCCCACCCGGGCCTAGAACGTGCAATAAAGCGGAAGATTGCCCGGGGGACACACGGCCGTTTGGCCAGCGGGCGCCACGTCCCTCTTCACACAATTTTTTCATCAGCTCTGTAGGGTTTTTTTAATGGAGAGGGAGAAGAAAAAAAACAGAAGAACTTTATGCTTTGCCTTTCCTTCATGCACTTAGATTAAAACGCAGGCATAAATTAATTTTAATTGCTTCCTTTCTCCAGTCTTCTTCCCGCAGAGCCTAATGGGAGTATGTCCAGGGCAGGGAACCCACACTCTCTGTAGATGGTCCTTACGTGATAATTGGTGCTCACTTTACACTTGTCTTTTGTGGTGCTATCTGTTCTAAGGTCTCCTTGAAAGGCAACGCGGGGGTGCGGGGCCGAGCCGCCCCCTCCCGCCTTCCGTGGACCCGGTCATCACCCCCACAGTGCGGGTCCCTGCCAAGGACGTAAAGGTAGACGTGTGCCTCCTTCCTTCCCGCTGGGCCCACGCGCTTCTGCGCCCGCGGCTCACGGCGAGGCCCGCTTCCATTGTCAGGCTGTGCTTCCGTGGCTTGAAAACACACCCACACAAGTAAAAGCTGCCCTGCACTGTCCGTGCTGGGACGATCGCAGGCTGTATCTGGTTGCTGAACGTTTGGTGCTAATTTCTGTGTTTGTGCCGAGAACTGAATCAAAGCTACGTGTGCGTCCCAGCTGGGTGGCCCGGGCGGGGCCTCGGTGCCCGGGCAGGGGGGCCGCAGGCTCTGCGGGTGTCTGCAGGGCTGCCGCAGGGCCTTCTCCCCACAAGAGCGATTTGGATTTCCATCCACAAGCATCCCGGGCTCAGGTCTCGGCCGCAGCGGAGCACAGGGCTGGCGAGGCTCCATCTCGGTTCCGTTCCTTCTCCACGAGCGAGGGCCAGGGGCTGCCTTCCGGGGGCGGAGGACCTGATGGCCCAGCGAGGACTGTCTGTCCCTTTACTGTGAAAAGCTGGCCATGCCCTTTCCTTCCGCGATGGGGGAAGCAGGTGGGGCCCCCGGGCCCTGCTCAGCCCCCTCGGGAGGAGATGTGACAGGCTGGGTGCTGTCCCCTGCCCACCCTGGCCCGCCAGGGAGACCACAGCAGAGAGCCCCCCCCCCCCCGCCCCGGGCAAAACGAAATCACCCACTAGGATTTCCCGAATTCTCGTGGAAACTGAATCTTGCTGTTGCCAAAGAAAAGCCTGGCTTCAAGGTTCTTTCACGCCTGGGATGCTGGCCCCCCGCCAATGGCGGCCACGCCCGTCTCTTCCCAAGCAAAGCCGTACGCCAGGGCTGCCGAGCGGTGCTCCGTGGGTGTTGTCTAGGTCATGTGATTCCGTTTTGACCCCTCGTCCCTCCCGAGTCCGCCGCTCTGTCCTCCCCATCCTGTGGTCCCTTTAAAGCTGTCGTCATTTGTACTGAAGTCAAACGTGTCCCCTTCTCCCCAGGCCACTTCGCTACGGTATATTGCAATAAAAAATACTTCTTATATTTGCAGAAATTCTCCTGGCGTAATTCTTATTCTTCTTGTCGATACAGCTGGTCACTTGTTGCTGGAAAGGGAGAAGCATGAGCGTCTAAAAACCCACAGAAAAGGTCTGAGACGTTGGGCCCTTTAAAATACAATGTCCAATGACACCTGTCTCTTGCCCAAAACCCCCCTAGACACGTTCCTAAGTTTTACCTGTAAGGCCCAAGGAGGGGTGTTTTAAAATATTTTAAACCTGTGCGACGGAAGAGTCCTTGTAAGAGTTTTTCAATAAATCAAGTCTGCTGTTTCCACCGTGAACACACGTGGTTGGCTGTCTTCTTAAGGGCCACAGGGCCATCCCCTGCACTGAGCCCCTCCCGGTGGCCGCGGAGAGCAGAGAGCGTTTCCCCCGGAAGACGCAGCCATGGGCCTGTCCTGGACGGGGCTATTCCCTGGGGGCCAGCAGGATGCGCCCAGGTGCCAACTCTGGGGGTGCTTCAGGGTGGCCAGGCTCATGCGGGCCCTGGCACACGTCCCCGGGGCTCCCTCCCCTCTCTGCTGTCCACCTGCTCCTCCGGACCCCACTTCTCAGCCCGTTGGAGCTGGGCGGGGCGTGGGGCTCGCCCAGCCACTGACCGGGAGCTTCTGCTTCGACCTGGCTCTTCCAGTCTGCAGCAGGGGCTCCCTCCTGGGAGCGCCGCGTCCTCAGCGGATCTGGAGGGGTCCTCAGCCCACCGGACATGAATTTGCAACAGAGTGAGAGACACACATTTGTTGCTTTAAGCCAGCGACGTCCGGGATTGTTACTTCCTGCACCAAAGCCTGGGCTGGTGTTTCTTAAAGTGGGGTCCTCGGGCTGGCAGCACCAGCATCACCCCTCGGGTAGAGAAGCACGTTCTCGGGCCCTGCTGCCGACCTGCTAAACCGGACTCAAGGCCTCAGGGGCCCTGCCGCGTGCCCCAGCTCGACACCCACTGGCCCAGGCCGTCCGGAGCTCCGTGGGCTCAGCCCCTGAAAGTGGGGCGCTCCTATGGCACAAGCACGGCGTCACTGATGGCGGGCGCACAGCCTGAACTGTCATCCGGGGACAGAGGCTCCTGCTGTCTGCTCCCCGGGGCCCCTTGCAGCCAGGCTGTTCCTGAGGGAAGCAGTGGGAAGTGGAAGGGCGGTGGCCAAGCTGGTCGCTGGTGACCGCGCTGCAGGGTGTCCCGGGGAAGAGGAGGTGGGGAGGCCCAGCAGGGGGACAGGGACCCCCAGGGCTGGAAGACGAGACACCCGTTTCTGAGGATCAGCGTTGACACCAGGAAACACTGAGGGACGCACCAGGCACAGCTCAGCTGTCACCCGTGTGAGCAGCTCATCCTTTGCTTGGAACCTGGATGTGGATTATGAAGGCTCCAGACGCACGACGGCGATGACCACTCAGGGTGTGGCCCCTCGGGCTGGACGGGTCTCGGGAGGCGGGGCAGGGGAGGGGGGCAAGCCACGCGCGCCGGCACCCGGGGGGAGGGGGGAGGACACAGGCTGCCGGCTGAAATCCAACAGGCATGAGGCTGGTTACCCTCTGTGACAGGGCCCCCCACAGACAGAGCCAGCCTGGCCTGAAGGAGTCGGTGGCGGGGACTTGCGGGGACCCTCGGGCCCAGGAGCTGCACCGAGTGCCCGAGGGGTGGCTGACGGAGGCCTGGGGGGGCCTGTCTTCCCCCTCTGAGGCAGGGCTCTGAACTCAGCTTCAATGGTGAGCAGACAGAGCCCGTGGGGAGGGCGAGGGGAGGGCAGTGACGGAGAGCGGGGGTCGGGAGTGAGGCCCGCCTGGGGCCCCTGCCTCCCTGTGCACCTCCCTCACCCAAACCTGCCCAACAAGAGCACCTGCCCCTCGGCCAGGCTCAAGCGAGAGAGCCGGCAGGTGGGGACGCGGCCCTGAGCCCAGAGCCAGTGATGCTCGCGACCGGGCGTCCCCGGGATCAGACTCGGGCCCCCACCGTCAGTCCCAGAGTTTCGTCCACAGGAGCTCACCAAGCACCCACAGCGGCCACCCCTGGGCGGGGCCCCCTGGAGAAGGGAGTCGAGAGCGCCCCGGCCTTCACTCCGGTCTCGGGAGAGAGACACGAGCTCTCGTGGAAGTGACAGTGGCCTGGACCACGGGGGCTCGAGCGTCCACAGCTCAGTGTCTCTCCGGGGAGCCCTGGATGGGTCGCGCGTGGACTCACGGGACTGGGTGGTAGCTGTCCTTCCTGGGAGGGCTCCTGGAGAGCCATGTCCCTGCTGCAGGAGGGGTGACATCTGTCCACATGGGAGAGAGCAGGTCATTGTCTGCTGCCTGGAGCTGGAATTGTTCGAGCTTCCCTTGTTGGGAAAGTGTTCTTAGTCCCCTTATTCCAGCACTGCTGCCCCTGCAGGGGGAAGGGGGGGAGGGAGGGAGCGAGGAGTGTGTGTGCACTTCCTGGGAAGAGGCATCTGTGGCTGCAGAGCTGGGCTCCGGGCTCCGGGCATCGGGACATGGGTCCCTCCATATCTGCCAGGGCCCTTGGCCCCCAAGAGCCGAGCCTGGCCCCCCTGCCGAGGACAGACCCCCCCCACGTGGACAGGAGGTGGGTCACCTGTGTAGATGGGCGCGGAGACACCGGTGGTCAAAGCCACCTGCCCAGCAGGGACCGGGAGGGCTGGGAGCCTATGGATGTCTATGGAGTGTGGCGTCTCCCGGCCCTTTCCTTCTGGTAAGGGTCTTCCCCCGGGAGCCCGCTCCCCTGTCCGTGTTCCTTGCCCCACCTCCCCCTCTCACCTGCAAGAGGTTCTACCACAAACCAGCATTCATTCATTCATTCATTCATTCAGTGACAGTTTGTTGGCTGAGTGCCGTGTGCCAGGCTCTGGGGACAGCAGAGGCGTCCTGTCTGCACGGAGCTCAAGTCCCAGTGGAGACAGCCGTGAGCAGACACAAGCGTGAAGCCTGTCAACAGGGATAGGTGCTCAGGAAAACTAACACGCAGAAGGGACGAAAGTGTACTTTTTTAGAAGCATTAAAAAAAAAGGTATAAAGTGAGGGAGAAAACGTGCGCCCGTGCAGGGGTGGGGGTGGTGTGTGGCGTGTGCACGTGTGTGCGTGTGTACGTCGCGTGTGAGGCGGCAGGACTCTTGTTTGTTAGGCCGGAGCCGGTGTTGGTGGCCGCCCAGGTGAGAGGTGAGTGTGCAGGGGCCGCGCCGAGGACAGCTGCGGTCTGGGCATTTCCAACGTGGGGTCCGCAGGACTTTGCCAAGAGGCAGGAAGCGAGCAGAACGGGACCCAAGGGGGACGCCGGCTCTGGACCGAGGCGTCACGCAGACACAGCTGTGGCATGGCCAGAAGTAGAGTGAGGACAGCTGGCTCCGGGGCCCGGGCCCAGATGCTGCCAACCCCCAGCACTGAGAGCCCCTGTCTGCCCATCCGTAAGCCACGTGACACGGGAGTGTCCCTGCTGCTCTGTGACTGGAGGTCCCTTGGAGCCGGAGGCAGGCTGCCTGTGTCTCTAAATGGGGAAGGGGCTGAGGGGACAGGAGGTTGGTTTCACAAACTGCTTTGGGCCCTGGGGGAGGGGACCACTCATGGTTATGGGAGGAAACGGCCCAGACCTGGGGCAGGAAAGCAGGGGAGGGTCTCAGGCTCATCCTCACTGAGAAGGGGCCTCTGCTACGGCCCCTGAGCAGGGAGCCTGCGCATAAGGCAGCCATTACTGTGTGCGGAGACAGCGTGGATCATTCTGGTGTCCCCTCTGGTGTCTGCTCGCTGGAAGTTCCCTAAGCTGCCTGTCCATTGAAATCACCGGCGCAGCTTCCCAGAGCTACACACGCCACGTGCAGCCCAAGACCTTCTAGTCTGCGTGGAAGCGAGCAAAGCCCAAGACCTTCTTTTTTTTTTTTTTT